>NC_136591.1:11834460-11996960 GCF_910589615.1 Taurulus bubalis
TGCATTTTATTCACATCTAACGTGCATCAGTAAATACTGCAATGAGACAGAACCTGAGACAGAATGTGTTTTAGATGAAACGGATGGGCACCCTGAAGGGCAGAGTGTGTTTAACCCTGCGACTATCAGCAGCCCTCCCAGTCTCCAGGTCTTTCGGCCGCTATTTAAACGCAGACAACGATGGGCTTGAGGAACCTTTCAGTTCCTTCAAAATTGTCCCGGGACTAAAACTACTGGGAACGTCTTGGTGGAAACGCAGCTGGTAGGAAAAATTAACGACTTCATCCTCTTCCGTATCTTCAGAATCAAAAGGAGCAGGGAGAGGCAGATGAAAACGACATTCATCCACATCTTTATGACAGAAATCCACTGGGGTCTGTAAGAAATGTAGTCTTAACTGTAGTAATAGAAAAGGTGTGACGTGAAGGCTGCCAATAATCTCCACCATCATCTCAATGGTTTATAGAACGTATACTGTGCGGTCACCATTTAACAGTGGTGTTTGGAAACGCTATGTGCAACAATTTTAAAAGGGAAGCATATAGTAAATTATGTATGTCATCTGTCTGCTTGACACACACACACACACACACACACACACACACACACACACACACACACACACACACACACACACACACACACACACACACACACACACACACACACACACACACACACAATTCCACATTGCATGCAGAGGACCTTACAGCAGAAGAATGTGCTTCCACCCACACACAGCATCAGTTGTATTTTTTTTTCACTACAGAATGTCAAACATTAGCATACATATATATGCATGCAGGCGGGCTATCAGTCTGCCAACATATAACAGCACAGCCCTCCTTCCATGCCTTCACCCCCCCCCCCCATTCATCTCATCCCCTGCTTTCTTCCATCCCTCCCTTCACACCTGCCAGGCCTACAGCAAGGTCACACACCTCAATTACCCTGCGCGCACGCACACACACACACGCACACACACATGCACAAAGAGTGAGCGAGCGTGATAGCGAGGGAAGATAAGAAAGGAGGGGGTGGGAGCAGATTTCACGCCACCCTGAGCACTGGCTAGCATGCGCCAGTGTTTCTGACATTTTATTTATGATGTGCAATGTTCAGCGCCTGCCCTCTCCTCTCTGCTTTATCTGCCTCTTTGTGTCTCTAATTCAGGTGACCATAAGCATTGCTCTTTGATAAATATCTGTATCAGCCAACGAGAGGAACAGTAAATAATTATGGCACCTGCACACATTCTGTGTGAATAGTGACAGTGACTGAATCCTTTCAAAAGTGTGCTTCGGTGTTTCATGAGAGAATGTGTTTTTAAGTTTTTTGTTCAGGATTCCATGTTCACAACAACAACAAAAGGTCATCACAATTAAAAAAAAAGAATCCCAACTGCCTGAAGCAAAGTAAGGCGAGCAGGCTTAAGGACACTCAATCACCCGCTCAACATCTCTAATAGTCTGGCTATCAGGCCGCACTAATGTGCCTTACCAATAGCACATCATGAATCGCAATGTGTCTAATAGCCATATTAATGTACTCGCGGTGAATGTGATCCTCCTATTAGGGCTTTTTGTATCTGCAGGCAGACTACTGTTCACCCATGCAGCCACAGGAGGCGAACAGCTGTGTTTACACTGTGTGGGCTAATACAGCCGCCATATGGCACATGCACTGCTCCTGGACACGCCGCAAACATAGCGCAGCCTCAGTCGTGTGTTTGAAGCTCCCGCTTGATTGGAAACTTTGGATAAAAGACGGAGGAAGATGAGTTGATCTGAGCCTAGAACTTATCCAGTTGTTCTGTCTTTATGAGAAAAAACAAATAGTAAGAATATCTTGCAGCAGTGGGGGGGTAGAGGACTCCAGATTGGGCTGTAACACTCATTAGAACCACAACGCTGCTCTAGTATATTAAAACCACCTACACATGTCAAACTATGGTTAACAGCTGAGTTGTTATCAAAAGATTCTCAACTCCTAAAGCCACTTTCTGATGCCTCAAGAATCGATTGAGGGTCATAGTCTTCATGGTTCTGCCGAACGGACACAGAAGGAAGACGATTACTCCTTGACCATCTGACAGAGAAGAGATCGAGTACACACACTGTGAAACTTGGAACTCAATACATCGGTGATAGGCCGACTCTCCCACTGGATTTCTGTCTCGTGACCTTCCGCATCACCCCGCCCCGCCCAAGTGCAAGCTACATATACCATAACCTCAGTTATCAGTGCAGTATAGACAGCTTCCAGAGTGACATCTGACACTGGTCAAACAAAGGAAACAGAGAAAATCAATTACATCACCTCCCTGCCCCCACAAACACACGCACCCATCTACTTCTCCCCTCTCTGATCTTTGCAATCAAAGTCATCTGATTACTATGTGTGTCTGTGTGCTAGAGAGAGAGAGAGAGAGAGAGAGAGAGAAAAATATGCAAAAAGCCAAAAGAGTTGAGGTTTCGAACAGCTGTATTTCTAGGTTTTGAGTGACACAGATTTACAAGTTTATGGTTGGGAGGAACAAAGGGGGACAGGAAAAGGGGGAGGCAGAAAAAAGAGACGGCTGTGAATGGATAGGGGACGATAGAGGAGAGAGGAAAGGAAAGGCAAGGTGCCGACAGACAGCGGAGGGATGGAGGGCTCAAGTCCTCGAGACAGATCATGTTACCAGTCTGGGGGCAAGAAACACACACACACACACACACACACACACACACACACACACACACGCACACACACACACACACAGGTCACAGTGCCCTCGCTGCCCTCCAGACACACTCATGCAGAGACACAGATATCCTCTTAAACGCTCCGAGACCGATGCAGCTTTGATTTCTAACCCTCTATTTTATATACACACACCTACTGCTCACCTGCTATTTCTACAAATGCCTGACTGACACAATTGCACAGATGTTGAACTTATGTCTCTGCGTACACAGAAAAGAATCAGCTGGAACGCAATCAAAAAGAAAGCATGCAAATGGCATTAGACAGAAAATGAGGCTGGTGCTAAAGTAGCAAATTAGAAAGTGTCAAATGGATCTTACCTAATAAATAAACTCCTGTGTGGATCCGCTGTGACTTGTGACTCATGTATTGAGAAGAAGTGGAGCGCGAGATGTTGTGGGACACACATGCGCGCGCATACATTTGCACAAACACAGTTATCATGGACGTTACACAAGTGAGAGGGGTCAGGGTTCAGCCTGGAACGTAGTTAAAGAGACAGGCGAGAGAAAAGCAAGGGCAGGAAAATAATAGGAAGACAGGTGAGAAAGAGGAGAAAAAAAACAAGATAATAAGTTGGGGTAGAAAAAAAATAGAAGAGGGGTAAAACAGGCAGGAATAGAAGATAGGACAGAGGGGTCCAGAGGGTGTGACAGTATAAACAGATGTGTAATAAGTTTAACTTGTGTGCATTGCTGTTTTACTCATATCGCTTGGCTTCTGCAGAATTTGCAAGCCGCCCATTTGCTAGGCAAGCATTTGATAAATCATTACTTGTTGTCTTCCCACAAAATACAAATTGGAACACATGACTTCACTTCCTCGTATGTGCAGCCGCAGAGTAAATCAACATGATCCTATTAAGCGAGTAAAACCAGCGAGACTGCTCTGACGAGGGAGGGCCGAGCACTATGTTTGCGTCTTGCATCATTGACAGAAGCCAAACACAAACCTGCGAGCAAAACCAGCTCCCTGACTAGACGCGGTGAAAGAGAGACTCATCTTTTCATTCACAAGGATCGCGCGCACACACAGACACACACAGACACACAGACACACACACAAAACCTAACCTGCATCTACTTTGGAGTGTGGTCCCAGGCATGTACACTCAGCTTCACGCACAAACTCAGATGAAAAGAAATAACTTGACATGCCGGATACAATGACAAGCTGGGCAGGGCCACGTTGATGAGAAACGCCACAGATAAACAAAAAAGAGAAAAATAAAAAGGAGAGCGGCATGATAGCAGAAACCTTCAAAGAGCCTGCACGTTCCTCGCACAATTACAGAGTGCAGTAAATACACAGGGCCTGGCACAAGTCGTGTGTGTGTGTGTGTGTGTGTGTGTGTGCGTGTGTGTGTCTGCGTGTGTGTGTCTGTGTGTGTGTGTATGTGTTTATGGGAATCAGTATACATTCTATTTTCTGTGTCATTTTAAGGATTGGGCAGCTGTTCCTACCCAGAGTGCAACTGTAGGATAAACTTCCATGCAAACTGAGAAGCTAATAATGAATACATGAATGAGTACATCAACAATCAACAAACAATTTTTGGGGGAAATGAAGACGTACTTTTTGCAGAAATACAAGCGAAGACAGAATGTCTGGTAAAAGTCACGCACAATAATGCTTCAATTCTAAAACTCAACACTCTTTCTAATGTTTGACCCTCCCCTCCCTACATTTCTCTTTCTTCTGCTCATTCCCTCCCTATAACCAAGAGCTATCCTGCATTACAGAGCTTTAACGCTTTAACGACATGCAAACCTTCACGCACATTATCCAAGAGACGCTACAAACATACACACAGCTCAACCGTTGACCTTTGCCATGGTGTGATGAAAATCAGCCATGGCGACTCGTGCATGCAGACATGCACGCACACCTGGTTCAGTCAGTCCCGGGCTCTTGTTACAGAGGCCAATGCTAGAAACCTATATAACAGTCACACAATCTTTGTGTGTGTGTGTGTGTGTGTGTGTGTGTGTGTTACAGATTTGGTCTTCACTCAGCCTGCCAATTCCCTGTCTACACCCAGTAGTGGTGACACGGCCCTCTCCTGATGGAGACAACTGGAAGCCTTTACCTTAAATCAACAAACCGCAGCTCGTCTCCATCACACAAAGAAGCCATGTGCACACTCAGCATACTACCTCTGCCAATGGCCCTGTGCGTGTGTGTGTGTGTGCGTGCTCAAAATGTTTCAGCATGGATATTTCTCTCTCAATCTCCTAGATATCTCTTTATGTCCGCTCCTTTTTTTTTCTCCTGTGCAAGCTCACATCCAGACCAACTTTAAAAAAATGGGGTCGGGTAAAGTCAGGCTGCATCACGTGACTTATGACGATATTCAATTGTGAATAATTCAAATGTCTCCGCGGTCTGTCTTTACGGAGAGTTTGTTAGCATCTTGCTAAAGTGCACAGTCCATCAGTTGCGAATCTATAGCTCCGGTGTTTCCTCTCCACACAACAGTGCAGCACCGCTATAGCCCCAAAACGTAATAGACTCGTAATCTTTACATTAAGCAGCCAGATTATAGATTAAGCACCTCGAGACATTGCTACTGTTTAGGCTCTCCACACACGGAGCAGAGGAGGAAGGGAGGTGACGCTGTCGTTAGTGGTGACAAACAGAATCGGTCTTGAGCTGAGCTAGACCAGAGAATATTCGACTGGAAGGGATGAGCCTCGGTGCTTTTAAGTGAAATAAGCACTGCACCAGACTTGGTTTAAAAAATACATTTGGCATGCAGTGAACAGACCAGTCATAATTTAGTTTGAATGACAACTCAACTACTGCCATTTGCTCCTAGTGCTGTAATAAGTGCTGTGCAGTGGATCTAAAAGTACAACATAAATGATATTGTTGCCATATAGCCCACCACATGGATCTGACCTTCCACCAGACTGCTTAGCTTCTCTGTCTCTGTTCTTCATCATGTCTCCATCACTTCTTTTCTCTTGCTTTCAGCTAATTATGTACAGCTACTTACACAGGCTAGTTTCTATGGAGGATATTAGCTCCAAGGCCAAAGCTAATCATCTAAACTCCTTTGACCCCACATAATAGAATTAACCACCTAAGCCTTATCCTTTTCTGCCTTAACAAATTGTGCTTTTGAATTACAAAACCAGTATAGTCGCAGATAAAAGCATTTTGAGCAGAATATTTACAGTACTACTGTACTGTACTATGCGTGTGTGTGTGTGCGCTCTAACCAACAGAGTCTGGATCTTAAAGGAACTGGCACATGGAGAATACTGTTAGCACTTGAACCAATGTACTGTATACACGGTATTTAATACACCACATTGCATCTTGGACATTTTTTCGAGACAACACAAGGCCAGCTGGTACCACCCGCTAACTATAAACAACCTCCAATATTGGCTTCAAACGCACTGTTTGAAGTAGTAACTTGCAAATCTGAATATACATGCATGTCTGGATTTGTACTCTCAGATGCCACATGATGCTGCAGAACAGTCAACTTTCAACCACTTTATTATATCATTGACATACCCGGATCAAGTCCTACTTGCATGAAGCTGCAGACGAAGTGGTGTGTATTAATAAATAACGTGTTAAGACAACACAACGAGTATGTAGTGGACTTTGGCTGAAGTCGTGGGACGTCAACATTACCGTCAAAAGAAGCAAAACACGCAAAGATCTATTAGCAGATATTACTAAAAGTTGTGAGCAAAGTCAAGAAGTATATACAGTATATATGTATGAATACATCAGATTAACAAACAGGCATTTTATTTTCATGAATGTGTCTCAAGCTAATCCTCGAACACAAGCTGTTATTAGCCCAGCTCAAGCCCGTCTACCCACAGCCACAACCCAGCCTCGGCGCCAGCCAGCCAGCCTCCCCTCACCTCCACCCCTGAACCTCCTCTCCTGCCTGTCTGCTCCTCTCCTCCTCCCCCTCTTGTTTTAAACACAAGGCAGCCCACCCCTCCCCCTCTCCTCTTCTCTCTCTCTCTTCTTTCCCCTTTTCTTCTGCAGGCAGCACACTCAATCACCCCAAACCCCCTCCATCCTCCTCCTCCCCCTGCCATCTCAGCCTCCATTCCAATGAATGCACAATCTCCCCCCTTCAGCAGAGGGGGGACTGCCCCGGGGTTGAGGAGGGGTAGAGAGGAGAGCAGCACACATGCACACACAAATTCAATCACACCCCCCCCCCCCCTCTCTATGTGTGTGTATATGTGCACATCTGCAGAGGAACACAGGAGCATGGTGGGTGACAGACGGGGGTGGGATATTTGGGTGGCGTCCTAATGGTTCTCTGTGCAGGAAATGGCTTGTTGCTACACAGACAGCCCCAGAATCAACTGTTATCACGGGCCAAATCCCCATATTCTATCTGCATCTGCAAAACACACACATTCACTCACAGCTGGGCCAGGTCACCCTCCTCCCCCAATTAATGACTACGCAAAATAATGGAAAGTAATGGAATCTGTCTCGCAACATTATAGATGCTCGTCGTGCGTTACTTTGTGTCTTACGAAAAGCATACATCTTTTGTTTTATGCTACATCTCGCATTTTTCTTTTTTTTATGTTTACTGCTTTGTTTTGTTTGTAAAGAACATATACTTTAGTTAGGCTGTTACCTGGAGAAAACCTTTGAGATGAGAGAAAAATATATATATGGAAAAGCTTTCTGCATTCGTTTAAAAGAATTACACTTAAGTTATTTATTTCAAAATTATATAGAAATATGTATGTATTCACATGCCCCGCATGGAACACCACTGGGTATCAAATACTTGGCATGACACTAATAAATACTTATTTTTGATAGTTTAGTTTCTTCAACTTACAATACAACTGCTCATTATAGAACATGATTATCCCTCCTATAATATAATACTACCCTACTAAATCAGTTATGTTCAACCAGTTAACATCTTCATTTAGCAGATTATGTTATTTGTCTCTGTATTTAACTGTACAGCACATTGCATACAATAAGTTACTTCATTTGATGAAACAAAAAGATATCTATCAAAAAGCAATCCGTCCGAGTGTTCTGCCATACCATAATGAAATTCATCATTGCATATCGTATTCCCTGTAACGCACCCTTCTCTGTATCGAGTATGGGAACCAGCAGCACAGTATAAACAGATTAGCGCAGCATTAGCGCTGGCTGTGTCCTGTATACAGTATATCCTAATCGGGCAAGGTTATGTCAGGTTGTGAGCGAGCAGCTATGATGTATTCCAGCCCACAGCAGGGGACCCTGGCTGAACCGCGCCTGGCACACCATTGGATAATCCTAGTTGGGCTGCAAGTGGTGGAAGGGAAAAAAGGAAAGAGACGTGTCAGAGAGTATAGGGTGCTCTACTTACGCTGGTAATGAACTAATGAAAAGAGAGAAAGGAGGAAATTCCCCGGGGGGCTGAGGGAACATCAAGGGCGGCGAATGGAATAGTAACAGTGATTTTTGCCTTGTGTGTGGAAGTGCGCATGTGCGTGCCGGGCACTCACGTGTGTGTGTGTGTGTGTGTGTGTGTGTGTGTGTGTGTGTGTGTGTGTGTGTGTGGGGTTGAGATCAGTTTACAGTAGCACGTGTGAGGTGTCTTTCTAGTAAGGCTAGGAATATTTGTATTATTTTAAACTCTGGATGGGGGGGGGGGGGGGGGGGGGGGGGGGGGAGGGGTGTAATTAAGATAGGGACACACACACACACACACACACACACACACACACACACACACACTATAAGCTCCAGGCAAATGCTGGCACAAGTGTTGTGTTTCTCACACCCTTGCGCAGGGAGGAGCACACACACAACGCCGGCTCCTATTAGCGCTTTATTTATCAGTAACGCACATGCGCACACACACGCACACAGACAGTCTTACAAAACGTGTGCTGACCGCAGACCAGACGACTGACAGGAACAAGGTGAAAAGCCCCCAGACCACAACGCACATGACAGGACGGCACACACTTTGTAGTACAGCACTGTGTGTTTATATGTGGAAGAAGCTAATGGGAGCCGGCGTGTGTGTGTGTGCGCGCGCGCGCGTGTGTGTGCAGAAGAGACAGGCATTCACTGATTAATGCTTAGGCAGCAAAGTCACAAGACCCATTTTCAATACAGTCACCACTCTATTTCACAATGGAGAGATAAAAAGGAGAGATAATTAAAAAGTATGAGGAAAAAGGAGACGAGGAGAGGAAAGAAAGAGATCTTTTGTGCAAACTAGCATTGGCATCAGCAAAGACCGAGTAAAGATTGAACATGGTACATTAATGCATGGAAGTGTAGGGTGAAGGAGTGAAAAGGGGGTGACAAAAAAAGGGAGACAAAAAGATAGAGTAAAAATGTACTACTTTTGTATTTTGCTTTCCGCGCCGGTGAGCCAGCTGGCTGCGGAGCCGTCAGGGGTATTTAAATGGCCCGGCTCTGACATGAACCGCTGGTTCTTAAACCAACACGTTGGGACCTTCAAGGCTCCCTTTCCTTTTGTTTTCCAGTGAATGACAACCACCTTCATTTCTGAACATTTGCTTTCACGTAAAGCACCAGCAGACACCATATCATGAATAACGTGATCTGGAGCTCTCACTCTCCACCTTAAGCCTTGTCAAATATTTTTACCAAAAAAAAGAGACTCTGTGGTCGGTGCTTGTCTATTTTGAGGCACCCTTCACATGCAAAAGTTTGGGAAGCCCCATGACATAAACATTCAAGCCCGTCCACAAAGACGCACACAAACACAGCCCCAGCTGGAGCACACAAGCTCCCTTTGTGCTGCATTCCTCACGCCTTTTAGCCTTAGCTTCAGCCTCTAGCTTAGCTCCTCTCCATCTGCACACACACACACACACACACACACACACACACACACAGCAACTTTCTCTTGCTTTTGTCTGCAGAGCGGTGTAGCGGTGGAAACAGCTGAGAGCTTGTGGATAGGAAGCTTGTCTTACCGTGGCTGGGCTCAGGTTGGGCTGAGAGGGAGACGCAAGGTCGGCTCGGTGGAGTAAAATCCCAAAGAGGTTTGTTGGTTAAAGCGGCAGCCAGCTCAGCAGATTCCCACTACCTTCCTTTTTCCTTTGCTTTTTTCCTGCTGCCTGCCTGCGCTCCCAGCTTTGTGTGTGTGCCTTGTATTTTCCCTTTAAATTGCACGGGCTGCCTCCCCCCACCTCCTCAGCACACACACACACACGCACACACACACACACACACACACACACCGAGCCAGCACAGAAAACACACACTGCTCTTGAATATGACACTGTTGTCAAAAGCATGCAGCGTTGTTATTGTTTTTGTTGCTATACATTGTTTTCTTATTCTACTGCAAGGGGGAAAAAATAGGAAAAAAAACAGACCTAAATAGAAATCCTTTGTCTATCTTCTTCTTCTCTCCCTCTCTAAAAGAAAATAAATAAATAAAAGTGACTCGTTTTAGATCCTCTTCTTATCCTTTTTCTTCCTCACCCTCTCTCTATCCCTCTATATTCTGTCTAGCTTCTCTTTTTTTCCCCTCCCCACTCAGTAGTCAAACAAAGAAAGGAAAGGAGCAGAGCGAGCGCACACGCGCGCGCACAAACACACATAGACATACACAACACACATTCGCTTGCTGCTTTCTCTCTCCCTCTCTCACATACAGAGGCTTGGAGCCCAACCCCCCAGCCTGCCTCCCTCTGATTTTTTTTTCACTCCCTGCCTTTCTCTAAACAGCCCCTCCCCCCTCTCCACCCCGCCCCCACCCCTCCCTCCCTCCCTCAGCTTGATCTGGCCTCGTTCTCTCTCTCTCTCTCTCAAACAGATGGGATTGGGGAGCAGAAGGAGCCTCTGTGTTCGTTCTGTACCTTGATTTCTCTTCTTCATCAGTGTGATGTAAGCCTGACGGGAATGTGGTGTGACCTACAGTACCGTACAGTCGTAAAAAAGAAACAAAGAAACAAATCGATACAGACAACCTTCGATCAGTTATACAACTCCACAGCGTGTGTTGCTGCCCAGATGTGAATGTATTGCACCAACATCTCCGTACCAACAGATGTGTGAAGCCATGCAGCGATAAGGGTTTAGCATAAAAACAGCTAACAGAACAATGTGGCTAACAATGGCTTCCAGGTACAGACTCCAGTATTGGTACAACATGACCACTTTTCCTGCATTTACTGACTTCTGTCAGCAGGCGTGTAGCGTTTTGATTGGATTTACTAAATCTACCGTCCATTTCTATTAAAATTCATTTGATTAGATGATTGATTTAGGGCCATTTCCTCTCTGTTAACTAAGTTTTGTGTACTTTTTGTGTACATTCCAGTTTATTACAACTTGGGTCTCAATTGCAAAGTAAAGTCGACTATCGTACATCAATATTCACGGACTAGGCGAGAAGCCAGAGCAGTCCGACAATCAGACAGGTTGTAGTCACACAAAAGCCAGATTATCGAAAGCAATTCATTTGGATGTAAAACCAACACACCCAAAACGTCTGTGATAATGAAAGTTGTCTGACTGCTTATGTTCGTACCTCCTTCATTATCAATAGCAACGATAGCCAGAAATACAAAAGAAAGACGCAAGTTGTTCTTGAAGACAATGAAAGTCAACCTTTTCGGCATTGCATTACTTCTTACACAGTGTTATCAGTGTCTCGTCTGTTTGTTGAACAAAGGAAAGGCATTCCGGATCACTTCATATGACTGAATGTACTGACCAAAACTACTCAAAAGTCTACTGTAACGTTGATGAACATACTTTTCATTGCCCTTCGCTAAACGTGTTGATACAAAATGTACTGCATTCACAGCAAGCACAGAAACCATGTTTGAGCTCCACAGAGCTTTCAGGCTGGGGCAGTGGAACAAGCAGTACCCACTTGTTGGCATCCTACAGTCGCACACAAAAAATGCATGCCTCATGTTTCCTTTCCTTCCTCAGGAGATGTTTCCTATATCTCACGTTCAGGCACACGCACACACACACACCCTCTTGCGTGCCGGCCACGTGCAGGAAGGTGGAATTCCAGAGCAAAGTACAGTTGGAAAGCAGAGGGAGAGAGGGGGAGAGAGGGAGAGAGAGAGAGAGAGAGAGAGAGAGAGAGAGAGAGAGAGAGAGAGAGAGAGAGAGAGAGAGACGGGGGTAGGGGGTGACGGTATGGGAAATACAGCATGGAAAAGCTGCACTCTCTGACCAGGGCATAGGCTGGAGGAAATATAGGAACTATTACTGCACTCACTGACTCCTATAGATTTCCCCCGCCCCCCTCCATAAAGAAGCCAGGGCACCAGGAGCCACAGCTACAGTTGCTGCAAAGGATGTTAATTTCATTTCAGCTCCTGCTGTAGCATGCATTTCGGTTCTAAAGCACTTCTAAGAGGAACCTTTTCAACAGCTACAATGGAAAGTTATCCCAGCTGATCCTCCTGACCACTTCTCATTTGTTTGATCTCATACTGGTTGAGTCACAAGATCCTTGAACTTTGCACAAAGCTTGAATCAACCTGTTGTTGAAGCTGGTATATCTAATGCTGTGAGTCATTAGTTTCCAGCTGGTGTGTACCTATCTATTTATAAAACATTTTCTCTACTTCATGCTCGTTGCTTTTTTGGGTCAATTTTCACAAGTTTATTCAACATTCTGAAGTAAAACATGAAAACAAAATAAATAAATAAACGTTATCATCCTCTATAGAGATAAACCAGAAGCTGCAAAAATCAGAGGTGCCCCGATGAAGTGGCCTTCAGTAAACCTTCCCGCTTTATACACATCCTCGATGGCGTCCTTTTTCCTCACGCGGGGGCCCCTACAGCAAGCATAAACCTCCCACACGTAACGGTGGGCAGCCACCTGCAAACAGAAAGGTCAACACCGAGATTCAAACCTAGAAATAAATATTTCTTCACTGAATGCGAAAACGGAGACCACCTGAAAATCTCCTTCTAAATTAAGAGGTTTCTTTCGGAAAGTTTAGTAAGCCTCCAATTTCCTCTTTTAAAGGATTCAAACTGACGTCAGGCTGAACGACCTGTTACATTTGACCACATTTACATAAAGATGTATTCTCATCATCTGGCAATTAGTCTACTATTGCTCCCAAAAGATCCCAATTGTTTGACGACAGCAGCCGTACTCAGTGTATAGAACATGCCTTCACCCCAAAAAGTAACTCAAAGGGCGAGGCTGTCAATAAGGCTTTAAAGATGTATCTGGTGAAATGAGAGCAAGTAAGACAAGGTGAGCTGATGACGGAGCGCTAAGGGTCGGAGGAGGAAACCACCCAGGGATGAGGGAGGAAGAGAAAAGGCCAGTCAATATGGTGGCACGTTACATAATTCTCTCCCTGTATTGATTTATTGCCTTACAGATTTGGCCCCTGGCCAGTATGCAATAGCATTTGTAATATTTGAGCTGGAGCCCAGACGGAGAGAAAATAAGAGACTAAGATGGTGAGGGCAGATAGATGGCGACTGATAGCGAGGACAAGTAAAAAAAAAGGGGAAGGAAAGAAGTAGAAGCAGAGCGAGGGCGTGCAATAGCTGGGGATTTTTTTGGGATGCAGCCAAAGTGACACAACGATAAAGGGTGCGAAGAGAGCGGACGCGGCGATTGATAATGAAAAGAGACAAAGCGTTTAAGGGAGCGTTTAATTGAGCGAGATGGAAGAAGCTGAGATTTGGGGGAAAAGGAAACGGGGCAGGGAGCAGGGATGAGGAGATCGCGGCAGATCGAGGGAAGGCGGAAGACAAAGAATGTGTGTCAGTGGGTGCACTGCAGGTCACCCTTTATGCTGTAATCAGCACTGTTATATAAGAGCCAGCAGCACTGGGCAGAACAGGCCGACACACCGGATCTGCGGGACAGACTGGGTTTACTGCACACACACACAGTACAAACAGACAGTACACACAGTGTATACACACACACACACACACACACACACACACACACACACACTAGGAGAGAAAGTGCCTTTGGCCACGTATGCTGGATATAAACTTCAGCAGCATTCACAGGTTCTGTGATCTTTCTGAAATCGACAACCTGACCAATCGTTGCAGGTTTTGAGCAGCGATTGTTCATGTGGTAAAGCAAGAAAAAAAATCTGTCTTTCTGAGTGCAACAACATGAAGGCCTTCAATGAAAGTTGAAAAGTGTGCGCCAGATCTTTTACAAAAAAAACTACCCGGAACCCTCGAATGGATGCACCCATTCCACAGTTCCCTGATGTTGTTCCCCTTCATGGAGGAGCACCAGGACCTCCATACCTCTTTCCCCACTGGCACTTCCTCCTTGTTGTGACATCTCTCTTTAACTCTCTCTCTCTCTCTCTCTCTCTCTCTCTCTCTCTCTCTCTCTCTCTCTCTCTCTCTCTCTCTCAATCTGTGGATGAGCTACCGATGGATGAGAGGAAGGAAGCGGAGATAAAGGCAGAAAACTAGATTAATGAGCTGAATGGTGCACAGAGAGGGAGAGAAAGAGTGAGAAGATGGAGGAGAGAAAAAGTAGAGCGCGAGAGGCTGAGCGAGAACAGGCTTTCCTTGTGCTACTGTGAATAATTTACTTTATTCCCCACTCTCTCTCTCTTTTTCTTTTAAAAGATATATTCAAGATGTATTCATGGAGGGGGGAGGGAGCTGATTAATTGCCAATTAATGTTTAACGAGGTACAGCTGTGTTCAATTAACACTGGTTTAGCGCCCCATCCCTCGTTCTCTCCCATCATTAAGTATCATACTCTCTTCCATTTTCCTTCTGCTGTTGATTCCAAACCACAAGTGTGAGAAAAAGAGAGATTAATCCATTGGAATTAAGGCGACAACAGGAGTTTATTTGATCAATTCTTTCAAAAAGTTTGACTTTCAGCACTTTTTGGTCCGTGATAAATTGACCCCGTAAGCATGTGTGTGGATGCAAATGTGTCAAACCAAGTCTGGAACATGCTTGACTTCGTTGCCATGTCAGTCAGTCGCTAGAAGACATCTACGCAGTTATTTTCTGTAAGATTTTACACTGCTATAGAAAGTTTGAGTGCAATGCCGTTTTCTTTCACAGCCAATGGGGTTGTTTCTCCTCTAAACAAGGAATAGTTTACCATTTGGGGAAATGGGCTCATTTGCTTCTTTGCCAAAAAGTAAGATGAGATGATGTGTAAAAAGGACAGGCTGTGGTTTTAATGGGGTTACATGCCACACTGTTTCTTGACCTCCTAAAGTCTCCGCTGGTTGCCTTCCAAAGTCAAAGTGACACCAAGCCTCTCGCGGTCTTCATGATAAGCTATGGCAACCAGTTGCTGGTTGTGTAAGCCTTATATTTTCCGCACATGTATGAGAGAGGTATCGATCTTCTGATCTAACTTTCAGAAAGAAAGCTTATATGCGCGTTTCCCTAAAAGTCAATGTTTTGCTTTAATAGAACTTGTTAATAGTTCAGTTTTATTGCAGTAAAGTTAAAAGAGGTTGGAGGTTGTAAAATATCACATCCAAGAAAACCCATTACCGAAATACTTTTTTTTAGGCTTTTTAGTGGAAGTTCAGTTTAGACATTCAGGAATTCTATTTTTATTCACTTCAAACTGACGATGGAAAACACCTCATTTGCATCATTTTAAAAGTTTGCATGAAATCCACTTGACAGCTGGAAGTACATACAGCGAGATTGGAGAGAAAGGATGTCGGGCCAGAAAAAAAAAAAAGAACTTCCATCAAACTAAACTTGTTGGACTGGGAACACAGAGTCCATGCTGGCAGTACATTTGACCACCATGACCGGCGAGAAAGCTGACAATATATAGACTAGAGAAAAACCACCGTATTAGTATAAATAACACAATTCTATAACATATGTATATATTTATTCGTTTATTCTTTACTATTTATTATTTAAATATATAACTGTATTTTTATTTTTATTTTTTTCACTTATATTTACTTGCACCTTATCATTCACCTGCACCTTTTATTTATCATAGAACCTCCTCATCTTTGCGTGTGTGTATAATTCTTTCCTATCCTTGTCTTCATCCATTATTGTTTGTTTCTTAATTTCTTTATTTGTTTCTTAATCTCTTTATATGCCGCTCTTTGCCTTCTTAATTACCCCTCGGGGAAAAATAAAGTTTTTCTGATTCTGATTCTGATTCTGATTCTGAAAAACACACTCACGCACGCCCGCACACACAGTTGTACGTCAGACTGTGCACATTTCCCCCTCCATCCTACTTCCAAATGGAGAAATTAGCACGTATTTAGACAAAGATGATATCATTATTCCCCCAAAACTGCAAATGTTCTAAATGCAACATTTCAAGATGAAAAATATGTTCATGCCATATTACGAGTGCTTTAGAAATCGTACAGAATACAGCCAACTTCATACGTCTTGATATTTGTCCCTAAGAAAATCTGCTGCCACATTTAAGGAATCACCATTATACAAAAGATATAATTAGATTAAAAACTACCGTATTTGAGCTTTTACAAGCTGAATTTAGAGCTTGGCATTGTCCCATGCCGTAGCATGTGCAGTTTACTTCACAATATGTCACGGTGGTGAAGTTCGTAAAAGGCCAAACTGTTTCCTTTTCTGTGTCACCTGAAGTCGCCAACACAGAAACGTCCCCGGTGAAGCTTTAGACACGTAACGACACATGACAGAAATTTCATTAGTTCCAAGCACAAGCCGGAGTGGATGTTGTGATGTGCGATGGATTCGGCACAGATTGCCAGTGAACCCACTGACACCGAGACATTTGGATTCTACATCATGCCTCCATTTGCCCTCCTCCCCCTGCCAGCAAAGGCCCACAGGACTCGCAGGTTTGATGCCCTCTTTTTTCCTCTCCCTCTCATCCTCCTTTTTCTTCATCTTGCCTTATCTCTTTCTTCTCACTGTTCATCTGATTCATCATCTCTACTTGGAGCCACTCCCTCCTTCTGTCTCCTCCTTGTGCAGGACATTGGGTGTCAATTTGGATTTTGTGCGCTGTGTGTGTAGATTATGGAATCAGCCTCATCTGTTCATGATCATTATACACAAAACACACAAACACAACGTGATCATGGCATATGTAAACATGATAGTGCGGGAGAATGAGGAAACAGAAAGCAACAAGGGATGCAAAATATTGCCTCTGATTGGCGGAGTGAAAGTATGTGTGTGTGTGTGTGTGTGTGTGTGTGTGTGTGTGTGTGTGTGTGTATGTGTGTGCGCGCGTGTGTGTGTTCATGTGTGACTGCCGGTGTGTATGTAGTTGTATGTTTGTGTCTTTCGGACCCTTTTCCCCCCCAATTTTGGCTTTCATCACAATCTGATACCTCTACCCATCTGTTCACAAAGGAGAAAGGGAGAAGAGGTGGGAGCATGCAGAGTTGGCGATCACTCTTCATATCTGCTCCTCCTCTTCCGCTTTATCTGCTCTATTTCTTTGTCTTCTACCTCTCTCTCCATCTCCCTCTCTTTCCTCCTCCTCCTCTTCCTCCTCTCCTCTAATCCCTCGTCCTCTCCCTCCTGCCTGTCTCTGAACTCCTCTTCTCCTCCTTTCATCTTCAGATACAGGCAGAATGGTGCTCAGCTTCCTCTAAAGACCCAGCAGGTGTGTGGTGTGTCTAATTGCACATAAGTGTATGTGTGTGAGTGTGCAAAATGTGCTTTAAAGTCCTGCGTATAAGAGCTCCCCCCCCCCCCACCCTCCATGAAGTCACATCGTGCCTGTGTTTGTATCTACTGTATGTGTGTTAGCAGTCTGTGTGTGTGTGTGTTTGTCTGTGTGTATTGGAGATATCTTGTTTCCTCGGGGGAGTCCAGGCCCATTTCCACTGTCTGCTGTAGCCAACCAACCCAGCAGTGCATCGATAATCTATTAGGGTAGAAATACCCGTGCTCGCCCGCCCGCCCGCCCCCACACACACACACACACACACACACATTTCTCTTACCTGCCACTGCTGAGCACACTCTGGGTGTGTACTGACTGTAACTGGGTGGGCCAGGTATTGCCTGTACCTGAGAAGCAAACATACCGCAGATATAAGAATGAATAAGAACAACATTTATCAGGGGCATTGGCTAATATACATTGAAGGGAGTAGTGCAATGCTGAAGTAGTAGTCAAACAGTCTGCCACTTCTATTGTATCACATTCCCGCTTTACAGACCTGCATGTTCAACCCACGCACATTAAATCCTATTAGAGATTGTTGAAAATCTCATTACAAACGCATAGCCGTGGATTCTGTTGCAAAAAAAGCCTCCACTCTTTAGTGAAAGCTTTCTGCAAGATTTTGGCGCACTGGCTGCTGGGATTAGTTCCCATTCAACCACAAGAGCATCAGTGAGGTCCGGAATCGATATTAGGAGATGACCGTCTTCTCTTTGTAAACAGAGTCATAAAAACGTCCCTTGACACAGGGACGTCCACAAGCGTTTGGCCCTGTAGTGTCTCAGAGTTTTACAGCAATTCCTTCAATGTATTTTTCTGCCAAACTATACTGTCACTGATAATGCAAAAATGGCACAGGGATCATTTAAATATCCGAATCAGAGCCAGTTTGTGTTTTGTGTGTCTTAAAATTAAAATCACCTACAATGCAACAAGTTTGCAGTGAAACATTCAAAATGCAAAATGAGCTAATGGGAGCAATTGGGGAGCATTGGACGCTCCTTTTGCTAAATGAATGAGCTTGACTACATGTATGGCACGTCTAGAAATACACAGAAATACAGCAAATAAGTTAATATCACTCAACTATAAAGACAAGACAACAGTACAGCAGAAACTACGTTGATGCATTATCTGACGCAATCCACCTTATATGAAAACAGACACACACTCATAGACAGACATTTGGGGAACAGAACCCAATGTACACATTACATCCTCAGAGCATGAACACACACACGCACTGGGAAATTGTGACAGCCACGCACAAATGCGCACACAAACAACACACAGCCAGACAAAACAAATAAACAAGATACCAGCATGATGTAAGGAGGCGCAATATCAAACATCTCCATAATTAAGGCTAAAGCCTGTTTATCGACCAGTTAAGTAGGACAGAGGGAGCTAAGCCCCAAAGATGCAGGTTGTTTGCAATAACACAGTCATAAACGGATAGTGTAAACACATTTTAAATACCCTGCTGCTGCTAAACTACGTCTATTTGTAGCCACATAGAACACCACCAGGTTTTTCTGTGCCATATACGGGTCAAGTCAAGTCGAGAGGGATTGTGGGAATGACAGATAGAACATACAAACAAATGAATGAGTTTAAATACAATTTATAGGGTGAGTGCGTGAGACCTTTTGTCTTAGTTTGATTTGATGAGGGTTGCAAATAAGAGTTATTTGTGATACAGCTGTTGATTATTTTCTACATTTGTCAATTGTCCGAATTTTTTTTAAGTAATGTCACATCACAATTTCCCTTTGTCAAATTGCTCATTTTGAGAGTCCGAAACCCAAAGGTTTTAAAATTACATTGAAATAAAAAAGAGATTGGCTGATAATACGTTAGCATTTAATCACCTCTGATTGGTGAAAAATACCACATTACTTATCCTGACTTAATACAGTGATTAATGGGAGTTGACTAAAGGCAAATGTAACTTCATTCTGACAAGTGGACATGACCAGTATTACTGACATTAAATATAAAATGGATGCACATTTTTAACCTGGTTATTTACTGTATTTAAAAAAACTCTTTAGTCTGATAATATGACAGTTCATTGCAGCAGTACAGCCAGCATTTAATAGTGTAGATGTGTAGATGTGTGTGCGGTATGTTCAGGATGCGTGGCTTCTAAGGACATCTTGTTCAGTTCATTTTATCACCTCATATGCTCACTGAAATTGGTCACGCTGTCACAAATTCAAACCTTAAAACCTCAAACGCAAGCAATCATTTCAGGTAAACCCTTAAGTATTCCATCATCTACCATTTTCCTCTTTAGATAATCCCTGGATTCCTGCCTTTTGGAATTCCTCCACAGATTAACGCTTAAACCACTACAGGGCCAAGGAGAGGGGGAGGAGGAGAATGAGAAGGAGGGGGAGGGTAGGGGGAGTTTCATTTTAAGAAGTTGGAAGTCTGTGAATCTTGCTGGGGTTGCAGTTCCCCCTGCGGAAACGTTTTGTGCATGTCGAGGAATGCGTTCGCTCCATCTCTCTGTTGTAGGCCCCTCTTCCCATCCCCTATCTCCCTCCTTCCCTTCTCCTCCTTTCTTTCTCCTTCTTTAGGGAACAGAGGCATGAAGGTAGACACAGACAGCCGGGCTAACTCACAACAGCTCCTGTGATCTGCCTGACAACAGCCTGAGGGCCCACACATAGGCACACATACAGACACACACACATGCACACAATCAGAACAGAGACGGGGAAAAAAAAGAGACCAAAGAGGGGCCCCAGGACGGAGCCTTGGGGCACTCCAACCTGGTGACACAGCAGCAGCAGCAGCAGCTTCCCTCCAGGCCCCCAGCTGCTAAGCCTAACCACCAGTTGGAAACGGCTCCACTCCTGTTTGCTAACTGCCTTTGTTTGGCAGAAAACAATAACCAGCCCCCTGCTCTCTAATTTACAGGGGAGTTGGCTCATTCCTCGCAGTGGAATGTACAGTGGGAGCCGCTTGCATTTCATGACGGGGCGGAGAGATCCATGATGAGGGGGGTGGTTATCCGGCCCGAGTGGGGCTCTTTGAGGGCAGGGTGAGTGAGTTTAGCCGCTATTTTTAGATGACATGTCATTTTAAACTCGTGGTCTGTTCCTGTTCTGTGGTCAACGAATGAAATTGGGATAAATAGACTTGCAGTGTACTGATGTCCG
Source organism: Taurulus bubalis (assembly GCF_910589615.1). NCBI lineage: Eukaryota > Metazoa > Chordata > Actinopteri > Perciformes > Cottidae > Taurulus > Taurulus bubalis. Next base: position 11,855,039 of record NC_136591.1, read on the forward strand.
TAAGACAAAGTACTGAACCTGCAATGGAGAACTTCCATCAAACCAAACCTGCTGTCGAGGCTACGGTCTTACCCAACGCACACAGAGGAACCCATTCTCAAACAATACGTAATGTAAACACAGCGCAAGTTAAACAATGTCAAGAGAAATACTGAAATCCATATCTTCGGAGAGAACAGCAAATATGAATCCGCCATAAACAGAGGACAAAGCATGGACGCCATTGAGCCATTCTGAAATACAAACAAAAGCATATGCAAACAGTCACACAAACGCTCCGTCTCCGAAACCACGGTCACTCCTCCCCCTTACTTAACCTGCAGTGGACTGCAATAGCCGACAGAACGGTGAGAAAGATGCACAAGGAGAAAGAAAAGCGATCCGAGTTCAGCTCGTCTCGAGGAGCGAGAGCAAAGCCTGAAATGAAAGGGATTGAAAGAGGGAGAAGAGGGAGCGATAGAGAACATATGGTGTACGGGAGCCTAGTTTCCTTCCCCTTCCCTCATCTCCTCCGTTTCCCCTCGTCTCACACACCTGGGACCATTACTCCTCATGGAATCAACACCCAACTAAAACTCGACTTTCTTTAATTAGTTCTCGCTCTTCCTCCCCCATCCATATGCTCTCATCTCTCCGTCACCTTTCCTCCCTGTCTCTTCTCCAATCTGCTCCATCTCTCCGTCCCCCTGTCGTTGTAACGTCTTACACACTTAGATTGGTTTTCCTCCCTGACTTCATCTTTTACACCCTTCCCCACTCAGTTCCTCATTTAGAATGACTGTATCGGGTCTCGTATGAAAAGTGAATGTGGAGCTCTCTCACAATTCCCATTCTATTGCCACTGTGTGCGTGTGTGCCGTAAAGGCCTGTTTGTCTGGGTGTGGTATGAGTCTGTGTGGGAAAAAGACTGAGGAAATGTAACTATTCCCACATTCTATTGCTCAATTATTACTAAGAGACAAAATGATGGGAGAGATAATGCACCGCTGGCAAATTGATCGGCGTGTGAGAGGGCAACAGAGTGCTAGACATGGCCGACAACAGGTCTAGCTGCAAGTAAATCCCAATAGCGAGAGACAAACACACCGTGTGTGATTTCAACACTCTAAACTGTGTCTGGACAGCAAGTGAGCCATCAAAACTTGGCCAATACTCACAAACTTCGTAAACATCACTTAAAGACATTTTCTAGGATAACTTCTCCTCTCCAACTTAAAACTGACTCATTCGTGATATTTTGTTGTTGTTTAACACATTTTATATCCCAGTGAAAAGGAACAACATGTGCATGCAATATATATCTCTATCACCTGACTTGAGCCCCTGAGCACTGTTATGGGACTGGAATCAGGTTTGTCGTACTGCAAGGTTTCCTGGGTGAGGTTTGCGTTAAAATAAAAGCCTCAAACGTAACGATTGCCACCACATCCACGGAGTGAAGTGCACATCTGAAACTCAGTCAGTTGTCTGCTTGGCTTTGATGTCTGCAACCCTGACCTCAAAAGGGACAAGTCATTATGTGTGTGTGTGTGTGTGTGTGTGTGTGTGTGTGTGTGTGTGTGTGTGTGTGTGTGTGTGTGTGTGTCATAAACAGGGCAGGAATGGAATTAGTGAGTCTATAAATCACAGTGACCTCAAACCTGTAAGCCCACATCAAAGTTGTCCACTTGCTATGTATTACATGTGGTAACTTTCTCTTGAAATTACAAAAAAAAACATACTTTTATGAATACCATGTGTAAGTTACGTCATAAAAAACTATGTGTCAGAGAAATTTAAATTGCAGGTACACCTGAAAAAGATAAAGAACTTGTCAAGAGTAATTACAAGACCCTGTGGGAGGAAAGTCTGTAAAACATTTAGTTTTCATGTAACCTGTGCATCCATCCTGGATGAAGTATACCGTAACTAAAACAAAGTACATTTCTTTGATGGGATATATGTCATTTAAATATGGGATATGAATAGGTCGTAAATATAGACAAGAGTAGCCTAGTACCTTGTGATTTATGTGTCCTAATAAGGCCTCAGCTCACTTGGGTTCATGACAGCCATTATTATGAGTTATAGTGGTCCTAATGAGAGCCGTGGCAGTGTCTTTATTCATGGCCTACGTCTTGAGAGTGAACAAATGCAGACATAAATTAATAGACACAAAGGCAAAGAAATTGACATGGCCTGTCGGTGACCAGGCTTTCCATCACACAAATTACAGGTACGTGGATGTCGAGTAAGTCTCGATGGAAGCAAAGAAGCTCCAAATACAATGTTAAAGTACAGGAACTGACTCTAGAGAGGAGCAACTCTTCAGAAATTAGACAAATTCAAAACTAGGTTCTCAAAAGAAAAAGAAAATAAGTTAAATAAAGGCAGGCTTGTTTTGGGAAAATGTTCAAAGGAAATGCGACAGCCAAATATGCTGTTTAGACAGTTTTGTCACTCATTGCATCGTGACATGTTGTGTTGCTGTATGAAAGTACAGCGGGTGATGTTTTTGTTGAGCTAATTAGAGGATAGAATGCAATGAAAATCAGTGGGTGGAAACGACTAAATGACGCAAAAGCACTAAATCAGACTGAGAAGGAAAATCCCACAACTGTCTTCAATATGCTGGAGCGTTTTGTGTGTGAGAGTATATGTGTGTATGTGACTAATTTCTTGATGTCTTCCAGTGTGCATTTGTAAACTTCACCTCCCTCTGCTTGGCCTGGTTGCTAGGAAACCTGCTTATGGCACGTGCCTGACTGTCTGGCTCGATCTTTGACCCCACAGAGCTCTAACTCTCATGACCTCAGCAGTGGTCTGGCACTTCATCTTATTGACCACTCCCACCACACTGTTCTGTGTGTGTGTGTGTGTGTGTGTGTGTGTGTGTGTGTGTGTGTGTGTGTGTGAGTGTGTGAGTGTGTGAGTGTGTGTAAGCACTTCTTAGGCTACGTTCATCAGACTGCAGACAAATCCAATTTGTTTCTCAAATCAAATCTTTAAGACAGACTTATCTGCACGGGTTGCTTTGGTATCGACAGTAGTTACGTAGCTTTGCTAGATTTTCCACCACGGAAGTAGTCGCCCTCGAGAAAGAAATGGCGTAGTAAAGTCCCGGTGAAGCGCTCCTCCATCAGAGTGGGAGTGGAATAACAATTTCAGGGTCCATCACGTGATGCCATGGGGCCAAAATAGACTTTGTCCCATCGACTTGCATTGGGAAAGAGACATCTGGAACTGTTGCTCTCCTCCATAGCACTCTGATAATAGCAGCATGGATTCTGCTCAGTACCTCCACACTTAGAGATCTGATTTGGGCCAGACTGAGACGCATCTGTAGAATCTGACTGTTATAATATTTCATGTGGTTTGTATCCGATTTGGTGAGAGGGAAAATGTGTGTGTTGTTCCTATACCAGTGCCTCAGATAGAGCCTAAGATGCTGCATCAGGTATCAGCGAGTATGAGAGTCTATGCACTGACCTGATATCACCTGTTCATATCAGCTCATTTACGCTACACAGGAACTACAACACGTGTCACTTGCTACCCGAGCCGAAACCCGCCCTGCCCGATCGGTATTTCACATGTGCAAACTTGTACGACACAGCGGTGTAGCTGTTAACACTCTCTTGCGCACTTTTTCCCTAAATAATTCAACATTGTGAATGACAAATCCGTGAGCAATGGGATGGTGAAAGCTAGTTAGCGTTAGCAGTTGGCGGCCGGCGGGCAGCACAGTCCTGCTGAGCTAAATAATGGATTCCGTTGGCTTACATTATGATGGATTCATAAACCTATTTGGCAAATGTAAATTATAACATTATCATGATTATCTTCTATGATCTTGTCAGATTTGCTGAGAAACGGCATTCAAAATTCAAACCTTGTTTGAAGGAGATGTTTTCATAGCAATATAAAATGGATATCAAAGAAGACCAAGATCTATGAATAGGCAAATGTTATTTGTTTTAATTTCTTTTAATTCCTTTTTTCTTTTCCCAATCTCTGTGTATGGGTGCTGGAGGCTGCAGGCTTCCACCACACAGAAAAACCTTCTCTCAAACGCGACATCATCCTGCACAGTCAATCTCTTTCAAGTGGACTAACATAAGCAAGGCCCTTAGTAAAGGGGACTTGAACTGCAGTAGTCGTTGGTGGGGTTTGCAACCTTCTTAACCGTCCAGTTTTGGGCACTGAGAATATTTTAAATACCAAAAAGGTCAATTAATGCACAACTACAGGTAAGAGTTTCTCTGCAAGCACATGGAGCTGCAAACTGAGCTTCACACAACCAAGGAGGCTATCAGAATTAGAAACCGTTTATTTACCAGGAATGTTTACACAAACAAGGATTTGTTCTTGGCGGAAGGTTCATAACATTAGACATTAGACGAGACAATCAACAATAGTGCAATAGATATTAAATTAAGTATAAGATAAAGTGCTCAGACAAACAGCTAACAGTAATGTAAAGTGTATGTTAAAGTGTACTGTTAAAGTGACAGGTGTATTTAAATATGAAGTGTGAAGGGATGTGAAGAGATGTGCAGGGGAGTGACCGGTAATAAATAGTCTTGGGGGGTGACAGAGTCAGTCAGTTGGGGACCCGGGCTCTGTTGATGAGCCCGACTGCTGACGGGAAAAAACTGTTAAGTGTGGCGTGAGGTCTTGGTCCTGATGGACTTCAGCCTCCTGCCAGATGTAAGGGACTCCAACAGTTTATGTCCAGGGTGAGAGGGGTCAGCGACAATCTTTCTTGCCCGCTTCAGAGTCCTGGAAGTGAACAAGTCCTGGAGGGGCGGCAGATTGCAGCCAATCACCCTCTCAGCAGAGCGGATGATGCGCTGCAGCCTGCCCTTGTCCTTGGCAGTGGCTGCTGCGTGCCAGATGGTGATGGAGGAGCAGAGGATGCATTCAACAATGGCAGTGTAGAAGTGCACATCGTTGTCTTTGGCAGATTGAATTTCTTCAGCTGCCGCAGGAAGAACATCCTCTGCTGGACCTTCTTGGTGTTCGAGCTGATGTTCAGCTCCCACTTGAGGTCCTGGGTTAGGATGGAGCCCACGAAGCGGAAGGACTCCACTGCGTCGAAGGGGGAGTCTCACAGGGTGAGAGGGCTGTTGGGTTGTGTTCTTCCTGAAATCCACAACCATCTCCACTGTCTTCAGAGCGTTGAGCTACAGGTTGTTTTGGTTGCACCAGGTCACCAGGTGGTCAGTCTCCCACCTGTAGGCGGACTCGTCCCCACCAGAGGCATGAGCCCCTGATGGGCTGGGGGAGGGGGGCTGATGGTCTGTGGCTGGTTGATGGAGATGTGGGGGATGGCGTCAGACTGCTCCATTGTCTTTCAAAGCGACAGTAGAACTCGTTCAGCTTGTCTACCAGGCGGAGGTCATTCATGGAGTGAGGGGGTTTTAGGCTTGTAGTTGGTAATCTGTCTGAGGCCTCTCCAAACAGAAGCAGAGTCACTTGCTGAGAGCTGATGTTGCAGTTTCTCAGAGTACAGTCGTTTAGCATCTCTCACCGCCTTGCTAAACCTGTATTTTGACAAGGACTTGTGTACAAGTCCTTGTCCCCACTCCTAAATGCCTGGTCCTTTTGCAGTTGTAGCTTTCTGAGCTCCGCTGCGAACCAGGGTTTGTCATTGTTGTAACTCACCTTGTTGCTGGTTGGAACACAGCTGCCCTCACAGGCGCTGATGTAGGAAGTTACAGCCTCTGTGTACTCATTCAGACTGTTAGTAGCAGTCCTAAAGTCATCCCAGTCTGTACAGTCCAAGCACGCCCGAAGATCCTCCAGAGCCTCACTTGTCCACTTCTTGAATTTCCTCACCACAGATTTGCAGAGCTTTAGTTTCTGCTTGTATGAGGGAATCAGATGAACCATGGCGTGGTTAGAGTGACCCAGTGCAGCACGAGGGACGGCGTGATAGGCCCCACTGATCGTGGCGTAGCAGTGGTCCAGAATGCTCTTCTCTCTATTAGAGGCATGTAATCAACTGTCTGTATTTAGGGCGTTCATGGCTGAGGTTTCCTTTGTTAAAGTCCCCAAAGACAAAAACTAAAGAGTCCGGGTAGGTCCGCTCCACACACCGTATCTGTTCCAGGTCCGGCGAACAGTGCTGTAGAATCACTGTAACATCGTTGCACCAGTCGTTGTTGGAGTATAAGCAGATTCCTCCACCCTTCGTTTTGCCGGAGAGCTCCGTGTCCGCTCTGAACAGCTGGAACGTGGAGTCCGGTATGGATCCATAGAGTCAGGTCTCCGTGAAGCACAAAACGGAGGATGAGAAAAAGTCTCTGTCTCTCCCCACCAGCAGCTGGAGTTTGTCCAGTTTGTTGCACAGTGAGCTGACGTTGGAGAGAAATATGGCCGGCAGCGCTGTGCGAGATCCACGTTTCCCTCTCCTGCGGTGTTTCACTGCGTGAGTTAAGGTGAGCGTACCTTTGACGAGAATGTCCAGTTATTCGACAGAAGTTAACAAAGTTGGAAGTAAGTCTGCTGGAGTTGTTCCCCTGATGTTCATAAGCTCATCTCTGGTGAAAGAGCTCCGGGAATCACGGCAGAAAACAGCATTTAAGATAAAAACAACAAAAAACAGATATCAGATATGTCAGATATATCTGTGTGTGTGTGCGTGTGTGTGTGTGTGTGTGTGTGTGTGTGTGTGTGTGTGTGTGCGTGCGTGCGTGTTGGGTGTCATCATGTCTTGCTTGCAGCAGATATAGGCTCGCTGGGGAGTCACGCCTTTATTTATTCATCAACCTTCTGGGAACTGGCAATGAGAGTCAAGGTCAATATATTATTACCCAGACACACAAACACACATCCAGTCAACCTATAGAATGAGAACATTTAGAGTAAATAATTTTCTATATAGGATACCTCTGCCAACACATATACTGTAATGACTAGCATTAAAATAGCACACACACACACACACACACACACACACACACACACACACACACACACACACACACACACACACACACACACACGCACACTTACTTTGTTCAGAGACTTGTTGCCTGACTAGGCTATGAATCTGAGGCCCAGAAAGCACACAGAACCTATTAAAGTCTGCCGGATATGCAACACACACAACCTATTAAAAACTCCACTTTAGCTGAGTCAGCACGCCAAAAGAGAAAAGACTTGAGGTTTAGACAAAACATCGAGCTTCGTAACCTGGAGACACACGCTACTGCACACCCATACGCACACATAAAACTTAACTCATGAGCACGTACTCTATCCTGACATACTGCAGGCCGCCGAGTACAAATACGTACGGAAAGTTTACAGATACACCCAGCAACAAAAAAAACTCACCAACACAACAGAACAGACACACTCATACAAAATGCAAAAGGCACAGGAACAACACCCACACCAGTTTGGGGAACACAAGCATATGCATGTGGTACCTCGCATCTGGCTCCTCTTAGACCAAGAAACAAAAGAAGTAGTATGTGTAGAGATACTCGAGAATGTGGCATTGTGCGTGTTGTGTGTGTGTGTGTGTGTGTTCGTCATTCGGTCAGTGCTTTGATAGCTGGCGAATGAGGAGGAGGGGCTCACCATGAGTCGAGAGAAAGAAAAAGAGAGAGAGTGAGAGAGAGAGAGAGAGAGAGAGAGAGAGAGGGGCCAGCCGCTGTCAGATACACAAACACAAACCACATGCAGCTGTTCAGTGTCTGCCTGAGAGGCACACACATGCACGCACGCGCACACACACACACACACGCATGCAAATCCTCACACGCAGACAGACAACGTAGCAAGAGGCAAGCGTAGATCTTAGTTACTCGGCCAGTGAACAAAGAATGCGTTCGCCACCATGTGCATCTCGGTGGGAATCCTTGGGTAGTATGTGTGTATTTGGCTTGTAGTGACTTAGTGAGTCATGTAGCGCGTTGTGGGTCTAACTGTGGGGTAAAAATAGCACTATGTGTCAAACATGGTTACAGAGTCATGATGAAACAACTGGCTCTACCAGCTGCTCTCACACACACATACATTGTTTTGGAATCATCCGGCTCCGTTAAGTCATTGTCTCAACTCATTGCACAAACACTGTTACTTGGCCGGGCCCTCTCTCGTCTCTGTGGTGTGTAGGGGCGTCAGTATGTCTAATCTCACTTGCCCCCACTTTATCTGCAGGACACTCCTGTGCTAGTCTCACCAGATCAGAGAGAGAAAGAGAGAGAGGGAGAGGAGGGGGACGCAGAGATGAAGGGAGGGTGGCTGACCTGAGCGTTTGATGTTAAAGTTTAGAGCCGACCAAGGGAAAACTTCAAACACTGCATAGAATTAAAAAGATTACCTCCCCTGTTCACGCACACACTTCTTTCTCCAGTGGCGCTCGCTCGCTCGCGCGCGCGCACACGCGCACGCGCACACGCGCACGCGCACACACACACACACCAAGTATCAGTCCTCAGCAGGTCAGCATGCCCCATTCAATGGAAAAAGAAAAAAAGACAGCGATAGAACGGGAACATCTGCCCTGCAGGCTATCTCTCTCTCTTTTTCTTTTACTGTGAAGTAACTTGAAAACTGATCCAGAGCGATCTCAGTAAAGCTTTGTGAAGAAAGACATAAAAGGGACATAACGCGTGAGTCAGGCCGAGCTGTAGGAGAGACAATGTCAGAATCATGTCACATGATATGGTAAATGGACCCGTACTTGTATAGCGCCTTTTTAGTCTTCCGACCACTCAAAGCGCTTTAACACTACATGACATCATTCATCCATTCATACACTGATGATAGGAGCACCATGCAAGGTGCCACATCAGATTGTCAACCATTCATACACCGTAGGCGCAGCTACCGGAGCAATTTAGGGTTAAGTGTCTTGCTCAAGGACATATCGACATGGGCTGGCGGAGCCGGGGATCGAACCGCCGATCCTCTGATTGAAGGACGACCCTGCTCACCACTGAGCCACAGTCACCCCGCCTCACATGATGTGCTCCATTAGCCTCAACAGAATGGAACTGAATCATTTAATACACAACCATATCATTCAATTCATTTCAATGTAATTTTACAGAAATACACCGTGACGTTGTGGGTCTACATGTTAATGTGTTAAGTACTGATCAGCAGGCATCTAGTGACATGTATGAGTTCGGTATGGTTGTACATACACAACATACTATAGATTATAATACGGGTAGATCAAATCAAGCATTCTGATTGGTTGAGAGTGAGTCACAGGGTGTACTTTATTCAGCCATAAAGTACTATACAGCCTGTTTACATTTAAAATGTTCCATATCAGTGCGCACTTAAAATAACAGGTAGATTTAAATTGCGCGACCGTTAGTTGTCATTTCAAACTTGACAGTTACCAAACATGTTTCGTGTAAACTTTGATATTTTGGGGGGAATGACTTTTGATGAGAATGTCAGCGGTGAATAATGTATTTGTGGTCCCTGTTCCTGCTGTACAGTCAAACGTTGATACGGCTCACAATCAAGAGAGCAGAGCAGATAACGCTCTGAGAGCAGACTAGTTAGCGGGGAGCGAGTGCATAAAACCGGAAACTAAGATGAGGAATGAAAAGGGTTTGATCACAAAATTGTGATAATTTCCAGTGAGAGATCATTACGTCGGTAATTTCCTGACGGAAGGCAAGTTCTCTAAACATCATGGAGGAGAAAAATGACGGAGAAAAGACAGACAGAAGCAGCGAGAGCACTTCTTTACATCGGAGTGTCATCCTCCACACTCCTGTCTTCAACACATATAGTTCAATACATAGTTCTCCTCTCATTACCGTTATTACCCACCTTCTGGTTTTTACCACCAAAATGATTGGTATAATCCGGTTTAAGTGTTAACTAGTTTACACCAGTACTTTGGTGAGGAGAATAACTAGACCAGATACAAACAATGGCTGATACTACGAAAACAGGACATGAGGTGTACTGACCGGTTTAACGGAAGGCTGTTAAAGCCTCTTTCAGGGCTAATTGGGACCTCTGGGGTGAAGGTTAGAAGGGGTGCATGAGGTTGAGAGGTGAGGGTGATGGGCGGTGGGAGTGGGGGCTTACATTCTGAAGGACCCATCAGTTCACAATGAGGACTGCTGGCTTTGCAACGGTTGTGATGCACAAATGTGTGCTTTGTGACTGAAGGAGAGTGCATGTGGGCATGAGTGACCCAACATTACCCTAAGCCTAGTTTATGGTTCTCCGTCAGGTCGACGGCATACCTACGGCCAAAAACCAGGCTTTACTTCTGGTACACACACTGCTGTTGTTGAGAGGGGGATGATGTGATGGCCATGGAAAAGGGGATAAGTAAGGTGCACATATTTGGACAGTCCTACATGCAAAAAGTGATGGAAGTAATTTTTGTGTGAAAAACAGCTTGACAGACCAAAGGAATTCTTAGACGACTAAGACTTATGCAATTTTGTGAGTTTGTGAGATAACTGAGTATGTGTACACTCATATATAGAATAGGTTTTGCACCCCGGCTTGTGTGTGGGCGTACTGTTCTTCGTTTATGAGAGGTGTAAAGTTTGTGAGTCATTACGAGACATGAAAGACATATTTCTAATTTGAAAGATACGGGAGAGAAGAAAAATAGAAACAGAGAATAATGAAAATAAAAGAGGAAAGAAATAATAAATAAAAAAAGTTGTGGTGTTGTCAAAGAGTGCAAATACATTAAAGTTGTATGTGAGATATGTGATATGAAGGGAGAGAACGTGAGAGAGAGAGAGAGAAACACTTATCTCCCCATGAAGTATCCCAAACAACCAGAGTTGTTAGCAGCAGCGCTGTGGGTGGTTGTGGAGGATGGAGTGCACACCACACACCCTTAGTGAGTGATGCGTGCTCGCCGGTCTGAGCCTGGTGGCTAGAGCTAGCCTTTATTGGTTATGCAGCTGGTTTGATGTGGAGCCCACACACAGCGGCAGGATGACAGACGCACTGTAATACACACACCACGGAGAGAGTGGGCTGGATGTGTGGGTTGGGGATTTGTGGAGTCGTTGCTGTAGTGTGTTTGTTTGGGAAAACTGTTATAGTACATCTGTGTGTGGAGCCTTGAAGAGAGACTAAATGTGTGTGTGTGTGTGTGTGCGTGTGCGTGTGTGTGTGGCTGGATGGCCGATACCTGTAAACCTTTGTGTGTAGGGAGGGTAACGTTTGTCTAAGTGTAAGAAACAGTGAGAGTGTGTGTGTGTGTGTGTGTGTGTGTGTGTGTGTGTGTGTGTGTGTTATGATTTGAGAGAAACCCTGGACACTGGTGAGAGATTAGAAAGCAGTGCAGACAGTGAGATAAGAAAAACAAGACCAAGAGATGAAAGACATCCCATGGCTTTGTAGAGTAGAACAAAAAGAAAGAAAGAAAGGGTATACAGAGAAAAGAGATGTGATAGTGTTGAAAAAAACAATCAAAAAGAAAAAAATGAATTATTAACCCGTAATGATTGAGATGAAAAAGAAAGAGAACGTCTGGAGAACGAAGGAGGGGAGCGTCGGGGAGTCACAGAGCACGTGGAGTGCCTGGCCGTGTCCCAGCTTTGTCTTTGGTCTCAAGGGAGGGAGGCTGGCAAAGGCAGGCAGGCTGGCTGCTCTGGCTGCTCTGGCTCAGAGCCAGGCCACACACTGTGCCACGCTGCCCAGGAAAAGCCTCGCTCTGATAGGGACAGGGAGTTTGGGGGGGTTGGGAAAAGACCCAAAGTCCAAGCCCCCCTCCCCCCCCAAGGCACTTCAACAGGCCCCAGGGGACCCATTGTGCCCCCTGCTCAACCACTTGACACATCTGGTCCCCTCCGCCTGGTGAGGACTCGTTCACCTTGGCACTGAGCTCTGGCCTTTGGCGAACAAACCTGTCTTAACGGAGCCGGAGTGGCCCGGAGATGATTATGCAGACACAGGAGTAAATACAAATACTAAAACAAACTTTGCTTTCACCATTGGCTCTGCAGCACGATATCGCAATTGGACGCTTTGAATTATGGGTGATGCAATACATGAACAAACCAGGCACCCGCTCATGAACACATTGCTTCACGGTACCATGAGTGTGGTAAATCACACAGTTTACATGGGCCGCAACAAGGACTTATTTTTATTATCAATTTACCTTCATATTAATTTTCCAGTTCACGGTTTAGTCTGTAAAATGTCAGAAAGGAGTAAAACCAAACTAAAAAGAGCTCCAGGTGACGTGTTCAAATAACTTGCTTTGTCTGAACAACAGATCCAAACAAAAAGGATATTCTTTTTACACTAATAGAAAGAGAAAGGCAAGCATCTGCAGGTGTGTGTTTATGTCACAGCATATCGCTGCTAAATAAATTAACTGTTCTGGGATCATGGGTGCACACTAATTGGATATTTAACTGCTTCCAACTCTGCAAAAGAGAATCAAGAGAATGATGCTGTTCAACCGGTCACCAAGTCAAAACCACCTCAAGGCAAGGCAGGAAACTGGGCCAAGTCTTCCAAAACTACACTTAAATGAGAAAGTGAAAAGGCAAAAGCCTCTGAATCAAAGCCAGGAAATATTTGCTCTGGTATCAGATCAGCAGCTGCAGCAGGGGTCTCGAAAGATCAGACTTCAGTTGAAAGTGACTTCGAGGGAAGAAAGCAACTGCAGCATTCAGCCCAGAGCGGCTCACTAATGAACACTGTTTCACCATCACTTGCTATGAATGATTAAAACCCAATGGAACCTCCCTTATACCAGTCTCTCTCTCTTTTCAGATTTCTCAAACCTATACAACCCTTTATGTTCTCTTTCTCGTCTTTTTCTATTCTTTTTAACCTCTCTGTGTGTCTGAGTGTCTCTTCCTTTCCTGTTTCTAGAGAAATAAGTCACTTTAAGGGTATGACTGCTTCGAGCCTACAGGACACTGTAATCCCATGGATGCGTACAACCCTTCCAAAAACAGACAAACAATAGTTTCCTCTACTCAAACCATGCTGACAATACTTATTATTTGGTTTGAAAACATGTAATAGTCCATAATCCCCTTCATAATGGCATACAACAAAACTTAAATCACATGTTTTTAAAACTGAAAACAACCATGTGTTCTCTGTTTTAACTTTGTTGTTTACACCCCAAATGGTGAATCTCTCCATTACCTGTGTCTCTCCTTCTTCCAGCTCACGTATCCGTGTTGAGTACATGTACTGTATGGACGTGTGTGTGTTAGAGCATAGATCAGCCTGAGGGGCACAGAGCTGACTAAACTGCCCGGACGAGCCAATCAGCCTCAAAACCTCAGAATGAAGAGAGGGCATTTGCCACAGTGGCGTTGCATTGGGATTACATCACTGATAAAGGGAAGAAAATATGCTTTTCAAATGTGTATTTGCGGGGTATATACATATAATTTGGCACAGTGGAGACTGTGTGTGTGTGTGTGTATATGTGTGTATTCACCCATATCCAGTGTCTACAAAAATGACCTCTGTGTTGAATGTACAATTACTAAAGCTCAGGTTACTACTGAGCCCTTCCTCTCTCTGCCTTTCGCTGTTGAGATATAAGGTTTCCACTGGCTCCAGACAGTGAGGCTAATACTCCTCCACCGCCTTCTCCTCCTCCTCCCTCTCACCTGACCGGAGGGAAAGAAGGGAGGCAGGGAGAGTGGGACGGAATAAAAAGACGAGGGAGAATCAGAGACAGGAAGGGGGAAGAGACAGAGGAGGATGAAGGAATTAATTGGGAGGGTGGGGTGGTATTGTAGACACACACACACACACACACACACACACACACACACACACACACACACACACACACACACACAGATATGTATACAGAGGAAGAAAGAGCCATCAGTGATGGTTTTGTCCAGCTGCGAGGCTGCCATGAGGAGAATGGACAGGAGATACAGATGCCATGCCACACCCACACCCACAGAGACACACACACACACACACACACACACACACACACACACACACACACACACACACACACACACACACACGAGATCTGGGGCAGTCACAGCAGTCAATAGATGGAAACCTAAGATGGCGGAAGATGGGGCCCATACGGGCCCCTCCCTGCTTGTCCCCCCCTCCTAATCAAACTATGCTAGAGGCCCCATCAGGGTCATTCACACACAAACACAGAAAGACACACACACCCCTGACCCTGCCCTTCCCCCAAACGAGCCCCTTATTGATGAGGTCACTGGCCGAGAGGTCAAATCGCTGAGAGAGAGAGAGAGAGAGAGAGAGAGAGAGAGAGACTGCAAAAGCTGTTTCTGTTGAACCATCGAGTACATTTCACAAAAAACATGTAATCACAACAGAAAGCGGGTGGGGACAAACTGCCTACCCCAAGCGAAAGAGTTCAAGTATCTCGGGGTCTTGTTCACGAGTGAGGGTAAGGTGGAGCGGGAGATCGACAGACGCATCGGTGCGGCTGCAGCAATAAAACAGGCGCTGTACCGGTCCGTCCTGGTGAAGAGGGAGCTGAGCCGGAAGGCGAAGCTCTCCATTTACTGGTCGGTCTATGTTCCAACCCTCACCTATGGTCACGAACTCTGGGTCGTGACCGAAAAGAACGAGATCTCGAATACAAGCGGCCGAAATGAGCTTCCTCCGCAGGGTGGCCGGGCTCACCCTTAGAGATAGGGTAAGGAGCTCGGACATCAGGAGGGAGCTTGGAGTCGAGCCGCTGCTCCTTCGTGTCGAAAGGAGTCAGCTGAGGTGGTTCGGGCATCTAGTCAGGATGCCTCCTGGACGCCTCCCATTAGAGGTTTTCCAGGCACGTCCAACTGGTAGGAGACCCCAGGGAAGACCGTGGACACGCTGGAGGGATTATATCTCCCGGCTGGCCTTGGAACGCCTCGGGATCCCCCAGAATGAGCTGGAAAGTGTTGCGGGTGAGAGGGAAGCCTGGGTCGGCCTGCTGAACCTGCTGCCACCGCGACCCGACCCCGGATAAGCGGCGGATAATGGATGGATGGATGGATGGACAACAGAAAGCAGAGTTCCACAAGTGTATATACTCGCTTTCTACATGTAAAAAAAAATAAGAACCTGAGGCGCATGGAAAGTCTGACAAACACCTGCTGCTTCCTACTGTATTTCTCAGACACCTTAACCCTGCTTTAAGTGGTTCAACACTACAAAGCCCACTTCCTTTAACTATAATTTAGTGTTGTTTGTGTGTGTGTGTGTGTGTGTGTACGTACGTTATATAAAAAAGGGCCTTTTGGCCCAGTGTCTTTATCAACATGTCACAGTATTTCAGTGACATGTGAGTGATTACAAGAAACAGCTTCCTGTGTCATTGTCTGTCACACACACACACACACACACACACACACACACACACACACACACACACACACACACACACACATCTCAAGAATGAATTTTGAACCACTGCACTTCTCCCACTCAATGCAAACGTTTCCTCTAATCTGAATCCACCAATGCATTTCGCCATCAAAATTCCTCCCAAACTACAGATTTAATACGTTCCCCGTCTTTTCTAATCTCGAACCCGATGGAATATTTGTCTTTCTCGAGTTTTCTTCCGTTTGCATTGCCACAGTGTTTTGATCAAATATGGTCGGCTGTGGAAATAAGGGTCATCGTTGACCTTGTTACTTACAGCCCTCTGGATCACGTTCGGACAACTTCCGTTGTTGTATTGTTCATGTGCGGTTAAAAAACATAGAGTGAAATAGAATACATAGGAAGAATGCAGGTGATGGATAGAAAATTAATCTGTGTTGCCGTCTTCTTCCTTTATCGCCCTCTAGCTCCCTCTTGTCTCTCTTCAAAGCCAGCATTATCTTAAACTGAATAATCATCTTCCTTCCCTCTCTCTCTCGCTTTCATCTTTCTCCTCCCCATCCCGCCGTCTTTCTCTCAGTGCCTCTGACATCAAATTTCTACTTCTTCATCACTCCTCTCTCTGCGAGGGGCAGTTAGGCAGCGATCAGAGGGGCGATAAACTGTCACTGAGCTGCATGGGAAAGGTGGAAGGAAGAGGTGAAGGGAACTTTCTGTGTAAACAGATAAACATTGGCAGCCACAGTGTGTCCTGTTATTCAACCATTACACCTGCTCCCAACCATCCAAAGTCTCACTGTCACCAACTACCACTTTCAATATATGCAGACCTTAAATACAGCACTGCACCGAAGAGCATCAAGCACGCGGCGATGCAAACTTGGTCTGATTCCCACGGACGCTCGCTTTCACTTTAACACCTTTCTCTCTTTCTTGTTTACAGTTCTTTCTCTTTGCTCTTTCGTCTCTGCTGTCTCTCTTTTTTTTTTAGCATGCGACGAGAGAGAGAGAGAGAGAGAGAGAGAGAGAGAGAGAGAGAGAGACAAGAAGAAGGAAAAAGAAAAAAAACAGGGAATGAGACTGGGCTCCGCCACTCCGATGCTTTTCAGCTCTTCTATTTCTGAGTGTGTGTGTGTAAATATGTGTGTTTCTGTTACTTCTATTTTTAAACCACTGCACAGTCTGACTGCTTGATTCCCTTCCAATAAGTATCCAAAGTGTAATGTTTTCCATTGTTACAGAGGTGGAAAACATGCGCACACGTGAGCGAGCGTGTTCTTGAAAAACACACCTACATTTCCTGAAGCGTGCCCAAATGCTCTCATTCCTGGTGCTTTTGGGGTTTGTGTTTCCATTTTAAAAGTGCAACCTGTTATGTTAGTTCCATTTGAATACTTTTTGCACAGAGGAAACACACATTAGCAATAAGAGGACCGTAGCGATAACCCAAATGAAACCAGTGGGAGGGCTACCAGCCAGCTGGGGCTCTCGCGTTTGATCTCATCTTTACACACACACGTGCACACACATACAGCTAACACAACTGATAATTCTTTTAATTGCTTTATTTTCACATGTGAGTGCCACCCTCTCTCTCCCTCTTTCACTTTTCCACTCTCCCTTTTCTCCCTCCATCCCGCATTCTGAATAACTGATTGTGGGGATTATTATGAATGAATGATTGGGGGGCTATGGGACGGTATGTGTGTGTGTGTGTGTGTGTGTGTGTGTGTGTTATGTCATCTGAAAGGCAGTCTTGCTCCATTAGCAGAGTTTGATTCATAAGTAAAAAGCCTCACTTCAGTGATTCCCCTGGCTACCATCGGCACAATAGATCCATTACAAACACACACACACACGGAATGACAGCGGAAGGAGAAAATAATTTACCCGTGAGAGAGAAAGCTGAACAAAGAGAGGATGAGAGCCAGGAAACAGGAAGTGTGGAAGGAGGAAATGAGAGGAGGAAGGAAACATGAGGGGGAGACAGAAAAAATGTGTAGAAGAGCAGATGCTTTGTTTCTTCTTCTTTCCATGTGTGGGCTGACGTACAATATTCCTGCCTTTCCCAAAACGTACAAAAAGAGTAATTCTTTGTGTCACTCTTGGCAGAGTTGGATCCTTGACTGTCACAGAGCGTAACACAAGTCAGTACAACAGTCAGATCTCCTTATTCATCTGGCTTGACCAAGATATTAAACTCCACTTTCACAGCCTCGAGACCAACATGCACAGATCAAACGCTACACAACTAAAGTCGGAAAGTCGATAACTCATCCAGCAACTCTGTCATGGATGAATAATTGATGATGACTCTTTGTGACTGATGCTAACCCACAATCTTATGAGTGGATGCAAATGCAATACCTCAGCCTACTGCTTCGCCGATAAGTGTCTCTATATAATGGCACTGCAGGCAAACAAAGTGACATTAATAAAGTCAGACAGATTCGACCCGGGCTGCACTAGTTGGATTTTATGTAGGTAGGGGGAAATTAAACAGCGAAATATTATCATCATTAGAAATAACATAAACTACTAAACCATTATAGTCATGGCTTTAGTGCACAGCTAACTTACACTCACTGTATACATGTATGTCAGTAAAGCTGTTGTCCCGGTTGCGAAAAATTCACAGGAAAAACCTGAGAAAGTAACAAAGACCATTATCTTCACCTTGGTCGTACAAGAGTCGGCATGGCAACCACCAAAGCACACAGAGCCATGCATTGCGGGAAATCATCAGCAACGAGTAGAAACATGTCATTGAGATCTTACCACATTACTTGAGGCGAGCCATCCTGTTCCATATCCACATACACATCCTGGATTTCTCTGCATGATTTATTATTTTGAATATTTCACATTGTATTTCCTATGTATTTATTCTTAATCTATGTGATTGGTTTATCTTATTGTAATAAAATGTTTTTAAATATTTCTTCATTACTGCTGCAGCAGACTATTTGTTTACGACATGGACAAAACTTTTTAGTCGAGGTGTCAGCAATGGTGTTCAGCAGGGTGCTGATGAATGGTGTCAAGTGAATAGTGGTAACGGCCCAGAAGCTGGGTATGGGGTACGGAGAGGGTGGTAGTGGAGGGGGTTCAGCCCTACGTGGTGCCATGCGAGTACCCAATGATACCTGGCTCGCATTCAAACACACCCCACTTCAGCCAGAGAGCACCAAGTCCCGGGAGAGCTCTCCGACATGAACCCAAAGGCACCAAACACACACACAAACACACTACCCCTTCACGCTCTTCGAAGACCAGAAAGATACAAACACAGAGAGGTAAAGACAGCGGGAGTGCACATGAGAGCACGAGAACTCAAATAACGAAGCATGAACGAAAACACACAAAGGCAACGATACTCCCACACAAACAAAAGCCCAGGCCGACGCACAAACGCACACAATAAAATAAACGAACAGACACAAACATGCAAACTTCCATGCATGCATGCAGGCGCTTAAACGCACACCCCACTTTCTGTGCAGGGTGTCTTTAGATATGGCCCCGGACCCACACAACAAGCTGCATGAAATATTCAGTGAATTTTTCAACATGTGCTCTTTCCCCTTTTGCACGTGTAGAAGTGAAAAAAAGAGTCGGGGGAGAGCAATGGGGAGACAGGAAGGAGGGGGGGGTGGGGAGGGGAAGGAGTCAATGAGGGCAAAGGCAGAGTGAGCAGCAGGAGAGAACTGACGAGCAAGTCAGAGACTGACTGGGAGATGCAGAGAGAGAGAGGGAGAGAGAAAGAAAGAGAGAGAGAGAGAGAGAGAGAGCCAGAGAAAACCCAGCTGACTCCGTTCCAAGATACTCCCCTTAGCAACAGCCCTGGCTCAGACTGCGTCCCATTGGCCGACTGACAGCATGCATCACAATCCCATGCATGGCTCCACAGCCAATCAGGGGTTTCCTTGCAACTCTGCATTTTGGATTTCATTTTCACCATGGCAACACAACCCTGCTCGTGGCCCTGGGATGTGGCCCGTGTAGTGTGTGCATGCACATACGCACATATTACACACACACACACCATACTGTATATACAGTACAAAGTTGATCAACCCTCAATGAGCTCAGGCCAAAACCTTTACTGTCAGGACATGAGCAGACAAGCTAATCCGGCTGCATCTCCACACCTGTGAATGTTTATTAATTGCTTGTGCCAAAGTGATACGGAGAGTGAGGAACACCAGAGGGCTGGAGTAAGAGTCCATCCGACACATACGACCCAGGAAATGCTTTGATCAGTGCCCACCGACACTCATAATGAGGAGACGAGACACACTGTCACACTCTCGACTTCTCCATCTGTCGGTCTGCATCCCCATATTAAAGTCGAACCATCCCCTTAGCCTGACTCACTTTCGGTCTCAAGGTTGGAAGGGGAAGCGTCAATCCGAGTTTCCTTTCACACATTGCACTGGAAATGTTCTGGCAATCATTATGTTGGTCTCGTGTTTGAAAAGGAATTCAAGTAGATTTTTTTGTAAAAAGCTATTCTTGCAGTTTGCCTTCCCAGCATTTATTATTATTATTATTATTATTTTTTTTTTAAATCGCTACCATTATTGAAGCACCAGCAAATTGAATACAGTATAACAGGTTGC
This sequence comes from Taurulus bubalis, assembly GCF_910589615.1. Classification (NCBI taxonomy): domain Eukaryota; kingdom Metazoa; phylum Chordata; class Actinopteri; order Perciformes; family Cottidae; genus Taurulus; species Taurulus bubalis. The sequence continues at coordinate 11,874,952 of NC_136591.1, forward strand.
AGATTACATTTTGATTGTTAAACAAAACTACCCATTAACCCCTCTCCCATCACCAACCAGCAGGACAGACTGACACAGACAGAACATGCTTAGTTCGGCTACATCCACACTACTACGTTTTTGCTTTGAAACGATTTACACCTCCATCTTGTTGCCCTATTTTTGATATCCCCACAATTAAATGTAGGTATGACAGGGTTGTGATCAGATACATGTGGGAAATAATTCTATTGAGTGTACTAAAGGCAGATAACCCAAGGGTATCAGAATGTAATCTATTCAGCACAGTTGTATGTCTTGTAGAGAGGACAGCATAGTCTTTAGCAGATGGATTATGCACCCTTCAAACACCAGTTACATTGTAGTCTATTATCAAGAGATTTAAGGCTTTGGCAGATTCTTGAGAGCTTGATGGAGCTGAATGAGATTTAATGAGGTTATTGTTTCATACCTGAACCAACATATAGTTGGTAGTCACTTATCTTCAACTATTGTGAGGTAATTGAGGGAGCAATTCTGCCTTGAATAGAGTTGGGTCATATAGGCTAATGAATGCCACTTTTCAACCCCTTGCCTTGTAACATCTGTGAGTGCCTCTAAGCAATGTCAAACACTGAACAATGACAGCCCCACTCAAGCACCAAATCATTAGAAAGGCAAAGCGGTTTCCATATATAATCATATCAAAGGAACAAAACCATAAGGTCAAACCAATGTATCTATACACACAGCCATTTCCGTCTCATAAATAGTACAACACGTGCACAGTTCTCTTGCGGGAGACTGTTGCTTTACTAGACCCTCGCTTATCGACAACGACGATGATGTCATATCTTGCGTCCAAGAACTGGAAACATGTTTAATGGAGGTATATGACGAAATGAACGTGTCCCACTTGGCGACATTTCAATAACTCTTTCTCCACACACGCACCATAATTTCGTATCGTGCTGAACTTTAGTGCATCACAACATATCGGGTATGGAATTAACCTGCAGATGCTGCGGTCCAACCTTTTCTATGGATGTCAGTTTTTTAGCCACAATACAGGCCACAATGTGCCCTGCAGACTAAGTAAGGCTTGCTGAAATAACTGTTAATGGCTTTTGCTACTGATGAAATGGTTCAACACTTGCTACCCTTCCCGGCCAGCTAAGAGAAGTAGGGAGTCAGCAGTCAACTGCGGTACACAACAGTCCATAAAATATGTTTTATTAGACATTATGAATCGCCCCAATTACGAGAGGTCCTTGAGTATACAGTAATAAATGAGTACAGAAAATATCAGACTGAGAGACCCAGCTAGATAAAGCATGGACAGAAAGACAGATACACATGCACACACAAGCTAATGCATGGATCTCCCCACATGGCTGTTGAGCTAGCAGGCACAAGGTTACTTCACAACAATGTTAATTGACAACTTTATTTCCCTGTTTGTTAATTATATGGCTGGGCACTACAAATTAATTACACGAGGGCTTTTTTGCACAGAATTGCTATTCATTAAATATTTCTAAGCAGCTCCAAAGAGACACATACAGTGAGTAGTGAAGTGACAAAGATAAATGGATGGATGCAAATTGAAAAAATGTCAATAGCTTGAACTCTAGATCAAGTAATCAGAAGTCGCATGTTGAACACACATTTTCTGTTTAAATATTTAGTACAACTGGTAGTCTTAATACTATTCATGTGTAAGTGTGTATATATAATCTTTCTATGTGGTTGTACTGTATGTCCCCGTTCTTATGAATATGAGCTGTCATAATAAGAGCTCATTATTAACGGATGGGCTATAGCAGTCTACATAGGAGGGTCTGTTTGAGATTCTTAGCCCACCATAATCCATAAAACACTAATAGCTGTACAAGTGATTTCTGTGTCACTGGAGGAACTAGGTTTGTGGGATGAATTCTTAACATCGCACTTCAAACGTTTCAGACGCGCGTGCAGGCAGACAGACACGGGCAAGGTAACTAGCTATGTCCTCTTTGTTCTCTCGGTGAGATTTATAAAGGGTGTGAGAGAACGAGGGAGAGCATCAATGATATAAAGACAAGAAGAGAGTGATAGAGGAGGGGCAGAAAGACAAAGACAAGAAAGAAGTACTGAGGGATGTAGAGAGACGTTTGAGTCAGGCCGGCTCCTCGAGAATAAGCAGGAGGACAGACAATGAATCGCTGCACCTCTACACACAGACACATGATGAATAGGTCTGCTGCATAAAAAGCCAGCATGGCTGTTCACCCAATAGAGTGTGTGCATTTTTTTTAAGAGTATGTGTGTGTAAGAAGCGATCCATCTGGGCCATTGTGGCAGTGACCGAATCAGAGGTTGATATCCAGAATCCCCTTCCACAAAACCAAACATAGCCATCGGCTCCAAAAACAGCATTTTGGGTCAGCTGTCAAACTGACAGCAGGTAATTAAAAGTAATAGCAGAGTTTCCCCTTTGGTTTGATGACAGGCGATGTATGTATCCCACCAACAGCAATTAGTCGACCAATTACCTTAGGCCTAATTATAACTGCCGTCCATAGGAAGGCTTTGGGAGGGACAATAATGGGCTCTTATGGTTGCCTGTGTTTATCCAAGTGATCAATGATTAGCATGATCAGTGGGAAGGGTCAGCGCCTCACTTGAAAGACTGACTGCGTAATTGACATTTCTTCTTTGCTGAGGTTAATTGGTACAACAGTAGCAAAGTGCTGTTTTTCTATTAGCGGTTAGTAAAAGTACATATTAGGATGCAGCATCGGGTGTAAGGAATTTAAAAGACAGATATGCCATACATTCCTGAAGACTGAAGTCACATTTGTCATGGTTTAATGTTTCGGAAATGTGGACAATGGACCTTTGTATTTTTATGGCCTTTTTTTCTCCACTTCGTTCACTTAGATATTGCTGCCTGGAGGTTTCCTGGTTTTGGGCATGCAGCCTTTATACTATCGGTATAATATATACAATACATGTGACTGATGGAGGGTTTGTTGCCACAAGCTTTAAGTGTGATGGTAACAATATAGCATTTAGTTGGAAATCTGATGTACTTTATTTTGGTGGATTCAATTAAATCTAGAGAAGGGGTCCACCAATGGCTGTGCCAATGGGTGTGCTTGAGCACGCTGCAGCTCTCAGGGCAGCGGACTTGGTGGCAGAAGCTCCTCTAATTGAGTTAGCTGTGATAACAGGATGGCAGCTGCCTTTCCAGGAATATACTCTCCTACTGAACATGCACTCCCTGCAAGTGGATTTCACACACACACACACACACACACACACACACACACACACACACACACACACACACACACACACACACACACACACACACACACACACACACACACACACACAGAGAGAGATAAGCATGCGCAGACACACCCAAATGCACCAGTGTGACCTATCTTTCCGTTTCCTGGATTTTAAAAATGCATGCGTGGTGCTGTGGGTCCTTAGACAGTAAATGGAAAATGCATGTAGACATACCGAGGCAAGCTTATCAACGCGTTCATATACGTTCACACACCAGCTTCTAGCTCTGTCTTGTACTCTAACACACGCACGCACGCACGCACACGCACACACACACACACACACACACACACACACACACCTCTTTATGTATACATACTGTATTTGTGTGTGTGTTGTTTATCTAGTGGCAGCTCTGGGAGACATCTAGGTAGGTCAGTAGGTGAACGAGTCGGACGCCTTCCGCCAACTCGTCTGGTTAACTATGGATACACTAACATTTAAAGCCTTTTTAGCCACATATTGGCTGAGTTTAAATGTCTGAACTCGATGACCTGTGCCAAAGCGAGGACTTGTGCTCATCAGTTCTGAATATGTTTGTATTGGTGCAACGTCTTTTTAAATACAGCTGTCAGAACAGTTTTTTTTACCTTTTTTTGGAACAGCTAATCCCTGATATCTGACTTTTTAGATCTCAGGTATTTTTTTACAGCCCGGCAAAAAAAAAGAAGTCAAGTTGGAGCATGTAAAAATAAAAGGCTTCAAGATTCACATCTGATCTATAGGACCCCTCACTTCTTTCTCCTGTCTCTCAGTTTTTCCTCCTCTGCAGCCTCCCTCTCCTCTCTCCCTTTGCTGGCCTCTCACACACAAAGGCAGGGGGAGGCAGAGGTGGAGGAGGAGGGTGGGGGTGGAAGGCACAAAGGGCTGGGAGCTGTGGGCTTGCCCTGGGGAGAGGGAGGGTGAGGGGCTGGGGGTAAGGGGCTGGGGGGGGTAACAAGGGGTCAAAGGGGGGCCAGGGTGGGTGTAGAGGGCTGGGGAGGGGAGGAACCTGAGAGTCAGAAAGCCAGAACAGGAGCTTGGGTAGAAAGAGGGGAGGAATGGTGGGAAGGGAGGGTCCAAGGGTGAGAGAGCAACATAAGACTGCCTATAGCTGCAGATTTTGTTTTGTTTCCACTTTGAGGAGGAGGGGGGTCACGGGGGGATTTGTTCAAGAAAGGGATTTAGTTTGGGAAATGCACATCCACTATCTACTAAAGCCTGTGTAAGCGTTTTAGCGACATCTCTTTTGTTAGGCAGACAGTGTTCATGTCTGGTGCTAATTTTTTTATTACTCTGCTCGATTAGCATAATGTTTTTGTGTAATCTTAAACTACAGTTTGTATGTGTCTTGGTTTTCTCTCCGCAATGTTCTTTGGGAGTACAAAACATGCCAAATATTTTCACTAGTATAATTAACAGCTTCCTAATATGTCAGAATACAAATTAGAATATGTGTGAAAAACTTAAGAGAGCTAGCATTTAAAAATGATTAAAAAGCAACATCACTGCCTACATTCTACAGATTGTTTTTATACCGATGCGCCCCTTAGACATCCCCCGCACACACCACACTCCCTCCACTTAAACTACCACAAACTTGCACTAATCTTGCACCATCTGACCTCACCTAACTGCCTCCAAACCACTGTGGGGCCCTGAGACACAGGTGCACACGTCAACACTGGATCACTTCATGGTAAGAGACGTCCAAGTATAAGCATAGGTACACTATTAAAACAGTGTTACGCACACACCGGTGGATGTGCCCACACACACACACACACACACACACACACACACACACACACACACACACACACACACACACACACACACAATACTGTATGATACTGTGTGATCTGCAATATCCAACTGCAGTTGGATATTGCAGGCCAAACAACAAGTACAGCAGAGGACAGGAGGCATGTAGGGCATCATCCTCTTGCAAAATTTGTGAGCCCTACACACACAGACACACACACACACACACACACACACACACACACACACACACACACACACACACACACACACACACACCCTACAAAGGAACTCACATGAGAACAAGCACACACACACGCACGCACAAACCCAATGCCCTCTTTTGCAGGAAAGTTATGTAACCAGATAGGAAGAGGAGCTCTCTTTGTGCACACCTTCTTTCATCACATCTTTCCATTCCTCTTATATTGAGCTCTATCTGTTCTTCCATCCCGGCCGTTCTGTTCTCCTGTGTCAGTTTTCTTCACATGGACTCAGCATTTCTTGAATGAGGTTATTATTTTTTCTATTTCTCTCGGCCAGCTGTTTGAATGCATTACAAGCGCTTTGATGGCCTATATTGGACTGTTAAAAGCTTTATTGGTGAATGTGGTGATAACGCCCTCACAGACCTCCAGGAGGTGGATGATGTCAGCTCCACCTCTTCTCCTTCCCTCCCTCTGCCACTCCTCCCTCGATGACATCGCCGATGATGACAGAAGAGGAGGAGGAGAACTACGAAGAGAAGTCTCTCTCCCTCCCTCTGCTTCCTGTCCTCCTCCTCACCCACTGCTTCCTGCCGTCCTCCCCCCGGGCATCCTGAGTCAGCTCTCACCACCTCTCTTCCTGACTCTCTCTCTCTCTCTCTCTGTGTGTCTCTCTCTCTCTCTCTCTCTATCTATCCTCCTTCAGATCTGTTCTCATTTGAACCAAAAGTGGTTTTCGTTCTTTTTATCTCATGCCCTTAATTCTCAGGGTCTCAAACGATTTCCCGCTCGATTGTATTCAACAATCAGGGAACAGCAGCAGATGATAACCGAAATAGCCACACTTTCTTATCACTGCTGTGACAAATTGAAAATTAACATGAAACAGATAAATAATCAAAATATTCTTAGAACTGGTTAAAAAAAATAAAGCACACCAAAAAAACACAATGTTCTGAAAGCATGAATCCTTTTCTATGCAGCCTCCACGGGGTGTGTGGCACATGTGGATGGCACATGGATTGGAGCTTTCAGAAGAAAGAAAAGAAGGAGGAGGAGGAGGAGGAGGAGGATGTAGACAAAGCAGATGGGATAAACAGATGCCAAATCCTAATGTCCTGCGCCCTGCACTGAACATTCGCAAACTGTCACCGGCATCTATAAAAGATGGCTTAAATGGGTGACATTTAATGTTACCTGTGGTTTTGGCATTTCTGGGGTCAGGTGTGAGTCATGTTTCAAAACTTGCCAACTGCAATGTTAACAATGAATTTCAGTCCAACGGCCAATGTAATTTTGCATTAAAATCAGATTCTTTGAAAATCTTGCTGCGTCATACCCTATTATTTTAAACGAAATGTCTGGGTTGCTCCACATATCATCATCTGCAGGACAGTGCACTTATTGTAGTGTATGGACTCTCACTGCACTGCAAAGCAAAGTTTTCCAGCTGAACATGTGTCACTCATCTACTAAACGAGAGTTTGTCCAAACAAACCGTCTGACAAAACTAGTCCCAGGTGTAGCATGTGGAATTATTTCGTTTACAACCAGCCAACATCAAAACCCTGGAGTAAAGGGTGCTGCCAAGCCCTGCAATTCAAGTACAGTGACATCATCATCGCTTTAGATTTATTAGTAGTATTAAAGTCAATTTTATGGAATCGTAACAACACTAAAGGGAATGTCGCACAAAAAGGCCGTTAATTGGACTCACGTTTTAGTGCATAATAAGCAACACACATATCGCACACACATTTCCACCAGGACGCAATCATGGTGAGCGTGTGCACACCTGTGTGTCTCGGAGACAGATGCGAGGTGATCGACGGCGCTGTCCCGCTGATTGATGCCGGTGCTCACCGTTACAGCTTTACTAGATGCTGTCATTCAACACTCACTCATTCAACATGACAGTCAGCCTAACAGATGATGTGTGACATCCGCGAAACAAATGAGCGCATGCTGTTTGTTTAAAAGACGGGGACCAAGGAAAAACAGATTATTTTCCTACAGACAAGCTTGTAGACATACTGTGCTTTACATGTGTGTGTGTGTGTCCGTCTCCAGGCATAACGGAGGGAGTCTACTCTGCCTCAAGCCGGATTGTGTGTATTATATGCATGTGCATATATATGTGTAATGGATCTGATTAATGGCCAGCTGTAAATGTCTGTAATAAAGCTGAGCAGGCTAAGTGATGGAAAACCCCAGGTGTGTGAGGCTCGGCGGGGTCCTGGGAGACGGCGGCATTAGAGTGTGTGTCTTTGTCCCTAAGAGAGAGATCAAAACAGTGAGTGAGAAAAGTGTGGGTGTGTTTGAGATGTGTGTCAGAGAGTGTTTGAGGACTGTGTGTGTGTGAAAATGAAACGGAGCTGGTGTGAGGTTAGGTGTGTGTGTATGTATACGCCTAAATAAGGGTGTTGAATGGGTACAACGGAAGGCTGTGCGTGTGTGTGTGTGTGTGTGTGTGTGTGTTTGTCTTTGGCCCCAGTCCCAATCAATTTAGTAGCAGTGGTGAAAATGGCAACTCCTCCACAGACACAGACAAAGAACTGCAATGAGCTATACTTTAAACATTGAAAGCTTCACTAGTCAACAATTCATGAATGGAATCCAACACTGCGGGGCACTTATAGGGGGGATGATGCTAAAACAACAGGTTGCACAAAAGCAGAAGAAAAAAATGTGGTAGCTGGACACACATCTCATCACAAATAGAAGAAATACAACAAATCAAAGTGGTTCATGGCACATAATGTTCTGGCAAGCGACAGCTGGCCAGCACCAATAGAAAATTGAAGAAAGCTTTTAGTGTGGCTGTCTGTAAGAAATCATAGGTCTCAATTACAAAAACTGAGGGAGCCTCTAAACCCCTGAATAAAACACACCTTTGGACTTAAAGCTACCAGCCCGAATTACAGAGAGGTAAAAACAATAACCTCAAACAGTGCAAAATCATTGGAATTCCCTTTCTAATGGTTGCAAGGTGAGGTGGATGTGGGTCCTTTCAGAGGAAAAGGGAGACAAAATCCCCCAAATGTTGTCTTTTCTGAAATAGTAAGGGAGGCTGAGACGGAAGTAGTAGAGAAGAGAAGCTTCTACAGTGAGCCGAGAATTACTATGTCCGTCAGTGAAATACACAGTACAACAGAATGTATTGTACCCATTTGCTTGATACAATAATACATTTGAGCTCGTCAAACATTGTATTGTTCTGAAAGAAGCTCAGGAAAACATATCTGCTCGACAGACAATACAGGAAGGACAGACACCCCAACATGATAAAACCGGTAAAGTCATGCACATCCCCAGTGTCACTGCAGACACGTCCAAGTCTGGGTAAAAGGTCAAACGTCTTACCTGGGCAGGTGGGTGCTTGAAGCGAAATACAGATGGTTCCTCTACAGAAAAACACAGTACGTAAACAATGGGTCTGATATAGATCAGTCCAATTAGTCTGCTGCCATTTACTATCAGTTATCAGCTCAGCTGCAAGTCAGCCGTGGGAAAATACCTTTAAATGTTATTGTTATGTTGATTCAGTAATAGAATATAATGCAATGCAATTAAAAACCTCCATTATATTACTAAGTAAAACCCTATGAATTCAATAATAGGTCGATGTGCCGGGGAGTGTATATTGTGTAGATAATTTAGTTGGGGAAATAGAAATAAAATCTTGTTAAACAATTCCACCGTACCATCACTAAGGAATGGCATCAGCGTTTTCCCATTCCCAGACTGTGCAGTCCATCTTGACAGGCCGTACTGGAAATGTAACATGAGCCCATTCTTGACTGCAGTAGGCGAGACATTTCACTCGTGGCTTCAGTCCGGTGCTGGAGGTTGTTCGAACGAAGCACAACAACGCTTAGCCATGGCCCTCACTCCTTCCCTATGAGTGAAAAAGCAAGGTTCATATAAAACTTTTTGAACAGGGGGTAAAACAAAACATCTGATAACACTCATCAGTTAAGCACTCTCTCAGTCAGCAGGGAGATATAATATACATGTATAAATAGGAGAGAGATCTCTCTCTCTCTCTATATATATATATATGTATATATATATATATATATATATATATATATATATATACATACATACATACATATACATACATATATATATATATATATATATATATATATATATATATATATATATACGTATATATACGTATATATATATATATATATATATACATACATATATATATACATATATATACATATACATATATATATATATATATATATATATATATATATATATACACACTCCGTCTGCTTTCCATCCCTGCACTGTGAGAAATTAGCAGCTGTTCACCAATGTCACGCTCAGATTGGAGTTGGACTGCAAAAAATGTCGCCATCTAGGGTCGATTTGGGACTCTTGCAATGTGTACAGTGACCGGCGCTTTGTACACTGATGCATACATACATGGAGTGGTGGGGAATCAGAGAAGTACTTTATACACTTTCATGCTTCAGTGTTGGCATGCATTTGCTCACATCATGAAACATGTCTGTTAAGCTATGTAAAAAGCCCTCGGTAACTGGGCATTTATTTGGGACAATACTTATTTCACATTCAATGTTTAATGGGCTATACAAATTAAATGGGCTCTATTTTGAAACAGTAAAGTGGGATTTACTTTATAGTACTTATAGTTCACAGTGTACTGTAGCTAACTGGGCTGGCTACATTTCGCAGTGGCGGGGCAAGAAACAATGTTGTGTAGGAAAAAGCTACAATTTCTGTGTTTATTAACAGACCACATGGGTAAATAGTTTATATGCGTTTAAAAAAGACATGAGTGCAACTGTGTAGCGTTAGTTAGCTACGACCGGAAACACGAGGGCTCCATATTTTTTGTATATGCCCAAACGTGAGTTAAATCGCTTTCGCTAGCTCGCGCATATTAGCCAGACTTACACACATACCTGGGCAGCGACGTTGCTTTGTAGCCTAAAGGCAAATGTTTGCAGTTCCATTAGCTTCACAGCTTTTGCATTTAGTACAATAAAGCTTTTCTTTTTTTTTATAGTTATTTTGTGTTTTGTTTCATGTTCCCGGAGCTTTCCACAATTAGTCTGACTTGTTTGCAGGTGTGCGTTGCTCCTTCAGTTGCACTGCATTGTGGGACGTCAACAGCGTGCTTAAAAAATCGACAGGATTGACTTACTTATTTATTCAGACACTTAAGTTTACTTCATTTTATCAACTTTTTAATGTGAACACCAAGTACAGAACCTACTCAAACCCCACATGAACAGGAATTGAAACTCAGTTTGAGTCGGAGTTTAAATTAACAAAAAAACAAAACAAAACAAAAACATAATCTGTAGCTCCAGGACCACAGGCTCGTGTAGCTGACCCGGAACTGAGCACACTGCCCGTTGACAGGTCCTTTTAAAGAGGGTCAGTGCTCGTTACCTGGTGAAGCTTAGCTGATGTCATTACTGGCGACTTTTATTCAAATATTTAAAAGCTCTGAAAGTGTAATATAGAAAGGCCTGGTATTTGCAGTTCAAGCTCCGCCACTGGAAAACTGCCCTTGATACAAACTGATGAAGTGTATAAAGCTGTCTAGTACTTGCGTTATTGAATACAAATAATAATAAGAAAAAAACGGGGGGAAAAGATGTGCTCATATTTTCTCAATATTTGTGAGTCTAATACAATAACTAACACAATAAATAACGTTGACAACACTTACTTCTTTAGTTCTTTTGCAGAATATCTAATTGGCTACATAAAACTGTACTTGTATCTCTCTGAGTTTGTATTTAATTAGCTCCCTTCTTCCTCCCTCATATACCCGATCCCATACATGAAGTGGTCTAAAACCAATTCCCTGACCTGGATCGCCCTCCAGCGGCAACACGTGCGCAGTGCTACATGAGCAGCAAAGAGAGGGGTGGAGACGACACGAGAAAAAAAGAAAAAAAAGAGAAAGAATTCTAGGGAAGAAAATTCAAACGCTCTTCCTGGAAACAGTGGAGAACCCGCCACAACTTCACCACACGACATTTCGGAAAGAAAATGCGACACTCCTTTCTCCAACAGCGGCGCAGCCCGTGTTCCATTCAGAAAGCCGCTATTCAACCAGCAAACTATCGGGTTGTATATCACACCGACGGGCACGACCCATCCATGTTTGTGCAGACAAATAAAAACACACGCACACACGCGCGCACACACACACACACGCACACACACACACGCACACACACACACACACACACACACACACACACACACACACACACACACACACACACACACACACACACACGAGATCTACGCTTAAGGCGATTGCGACACCGCCAACTCCTGACCCACCTTCCCGAAAACTATTCCTTCCTTTTACTGTAAAGACGTGACATCACCGACACAGACGCTTCAATGTGATTTAAGGGCAAAACTGCTGTCAGCCACGCAGCGATAACTGCTGCAGTATGGAAACTTATCGGCAGCATTGGATGTAAAGTTAATAGTCCACTCATTACGTGGTATTAGCGATTGTATAATAGCGCCAAATCACCCTGGAGAATATAAAAAAAGAAAGAAAACCACCACATTAAAATGACGTGAACCTTTCTGATTTCATCTGGACGCATGGTGTTTCTGCTCAGCAGAATCTGGAGTTTAATAGACTTATAATAATAATAATAATAATCGGTGGTCTTGTAGCAGCTCGTATTTGAGCCGTGACGTTGATCCTTTATGATTTATTACAGGGTGAGGATACTGTAGTTCAGGTTGTTTTCAATGGAGTCTCATTGGTTCCCCTGTTGCAATTAGGTAACACCGCCTGTTCAGCCTCACATGCCTGCGTGTGTGCCCGATAGGAGTCGTATGCGTTATTTATGCTCACCTTCTATGTGCAATCCAGACTGCGCCGTAACGTTGACCCTCGCTGTTAAAACAGTGTAATAGTGGAAAATCTGCAAAGCGGACCATCTTTTTTTTCTTCTTCTTCCCCCAGCCACGGATGACGCAGCCCCCTAAAAAGCCCTCTCCCAAAAAAAACACCCCATTGAACATCCTTAACGCGGTTAGGTGCAAATGTCGACACGGGGAGCACCGTATACACGCAGATAGATCCCAGCGCGGAGCTGAGAAAATGTTGATGTGTTCGCCCATGGGCAAAGGACATTGACGGATGGACTCATCACTGATCTTGCATCTTTGCACAGTCATATCCTAAATGATTGCACAGCTCGTTTCCTCCTCTGAAAAACCATCTGGTAGAAAAAAAGAAATACATAATCGCCAGCTCCGGTAACCTCCGAGGCGGCGGGGGTAGCAATGGGCACGGATTCCCTGATCATCCAACAAAAAAACACACACACAACTGATATCCATTTCCTAGAGGATCCACCGTGACCAGAGCAGGCAGTCCTTAAAGAAATTGCGCAGTTTTTATTCCATTTGAAACGGAGACTCTTTCCCTTCTGTCCCCGCTGAAAGGCTCTTTCCCTTCCTCCTCCCTCCCTCCCCTCCTTCACTCTCTCCTTCTCTCTCTTCCCTCATGCAGGTTTATTTTCGGTGGAAGAGTTTTGGACATTAACTGCCCCGCCTCCATAGTCACTGGCAAACACACTGTACAACTAGCCCGAATTCCATGATTAAGTGCAATTCAATGGAAAACAACGGGACCCCAGGTTTCCCCCTTTGGTTCAAGAGTCAAGCTCTCGGTTGGAGGTATAGTTACCAAAAGGGGCAGAGAGCCACTTGAGGAATCAAGAGTTGTGCTTTGGAGAAGTCTGGTTATCTTTTTTAGGTTACTGCCAATTTCCGAGAAACTGAAAACCAAGAGCATGTTGGGAAATCAAATTACAGCGCGAGGGAAACCCACCAGCCCAGTAGCTCACACACACTCACTTGGCTCCTCAGGGTGCTCTAGGTGTTGCTAAGGGGTCCCCAACAAACTGTAGATTAATTTAATTTCACCGGTGATGCATTCAATAGCAGACACGATAATCTGACTTGAAAAAGTTTGGATTCCCCTCGTCACAGATATTCAATAAATGTCCACAAGTAGGGATTATAGAAGCTGCTGTTTCACGGTTTCTGAGTGGATCCGCAGATGGAAGAAGTTGGCTTCCAGTGCCCTCAAGAAATGGATATTTTCTGCAGACTGGGAGCGTTTGAAACATCCACTTTTCAACTACGTCTCTCAACAAATGATAAACGATGCAAATTTCCATGTTTTTGAAAGCACAGCAGAGCCACAGAACTTTGGATATTGTATTCCTGTCCAATATACGCAAATCCAATTCAAATGTTAGACAGGAAGGTTAACTACCATAGCAGAACAAATACATAAAAAATGTTTCCACACCACATTTACAATCTAATTAATTGCAGCTGCTTCATTATTATTATTTTTTCTTCCCATGAAAAAAAAGGCTGATATTATTGTTTCAACCAGGCCTGAGGATAAGCCAATTTGAATTTAAATTCAACGTGCTGCTGTGAGTGCCCCCCCCCCCCCCCCCCCCCACCCCTCTGTCCCCACCCAACCAGAGACCACCAGTGCACACACACACACACACACACACACACACACACACACACACACACACACACACAGAGACGTGGGTCTGATAGAGAGGCTCTTAAACCCTGAGGAAGTTCGTGTTCGGTCTTTCAGGGGGACAATTCTTACGTCTGAATACAACCTTGAGCTCAGCCCCCCTCCCTCTCTGGTTCCCGTCTCTCATTACTGGACCATTCTCCTTCCCGGCTCACTTTCTCCAGGGTCCTTCTCTTGTTTTTCTCTCCCTCCCTTTCAGGAGTTTGGGCTGAGTCCTTTCCAGTGGGGAAGTCCGGGCCGTCTCTCTCACAACGCTGACCGACTGCAAGCGTCTTGTGTGTGAAGCTTCATTAGAATTCATTTGTTTGAATAGGTTCATTTCTCCTCCAGTCGCTGCCTCCCTCTGTCCCCTTTTTCAGCTTGGGGGAAATGCACATTAGCATAAAAGTATCCTTTGCCTCACCTTGATTAACTACATTGTTTACATATCTTACTGTGTGTGAGAGCTTCTGTGCATCTGATTATGGCAAACCAAGGACAAATCTAATTTTCACAAACTGAAAGTATTATTCTTTTGGTTTAAATATGAAAAAAAAACAATGAGACTTTTTGTACAAATAAAGATCGTAACTTATTTGTATTTACAGGACTGTCTGGTAAATAACTGTACATGCGATATCACCACATAACTTTACTCCACCTCTCAAAATGTGCAATATTCCCATATAACTCTCTCCTTTTCCCTCTTTTCACAATCCAGGAACAGCACTCAGGACTAGCCTATCTATTACTGTTATTTAACATTTTTTTAAAACTGTATCTAATACCTTTCTTGTACATACTACCACCTTTCGTACATATACCACCGTATGTATAGTGTTTTCATATTTTATATATTTTTCTCTTTCTTATTACAGTGTGTTTTTATTTCCAAAACTGTTGACTCAGAGAGCCCTGCACCACAAATTCCAATGAGTCTGGACTGTTGGTCTAGGCACAAATGGCAAATAAAGAATCTTGAACCTTGAACCTTGAATTATGGGCTCCAGTGGTGGGCCGTCAGGGCCCGCTAAGCCTTTTCTGCTGGCCTGAACAGAATCAAAAAGTTATAGCTATTTTATAATTCAATTGTTTTTCACAAATACACTGCATGTATTATACTTATTTTTTCCCTATTAGCTCATTTTCTCATTGCACAGCTCCTGTCTTCCTCTGTTGCCCTGCCTGCCTGAAAGATAGTTTCATCCAATCAGATGTTTTCCCCCTGTGTCTCTATGTAAGCATAGCAGTTTAAGCAGGCCTTTGCAGATTAAAGTACACGGAGAGTGGACGTTGTGGTTGATCGTCATGGACTTCAACAAATCAGATATTTAGTTTGATAAGCTGGGTGTATTCTTTGACGTGCAGCGCCTGCGAAATGGCGTGGATGTATGATTGGTCAGTGGCCCAGCGTGACCATTAACATGCGCTGTGATTGACTCAGAAACATCCGCCTGAAAAAGGAAGACAAAAAACTCCGGCAGTTTTGTGACTTTACAGGTACTAATAGGGGGAAATTATTGAATTGTATTCCTTTGATAGACTCCCACAAGCCTGTACAGTTAAGGGGATGTATCTGTTAGTGAAATCCGACGTTGTAAGGGGTACTTATTAAGGGTTTAGTAAAACGTTACGGTTGCCGTGGCAAATTTACAGAGTTTACGTAAGTACTTAAACTTGACGGTTACTTGAATTTGTTTTAAACAATAGGTATCTTCTCACAAGGGCTATGTCATTGTAACAATTTAAATGAAGTAAAACAACCATGTGGTTGCGGAGATAAGGAAGGAAACCTTTTTTTAAAGTGTTCTTTTATTTGTTCGAAAATAGGCGCGGGGGGCCCGTATTAGTGCAAAAAAATCGTCCGTATAGCAGAGTGATTGTCTGCTGTCCACACATGACAGTCTGTATGAACGCGCCGTGTAGTGGGCAGCACGCCGTGTTGAGTGGGTCGGTCTGAACCGCCCCTGATGTGGACTATACAGCACTGAAGGCCTAGGTCGAAAATGCACAGCCGTCACTGACGGGCTCCATAAAAACACTGTGAATTTAGTGTAATCCCAAACTGAAGCTCTCGTTTCCAAAATGTGATTCATGCCATACTTTTTAAAGCCCATTACTGTCTTCCCACAATATGTAACAGCTCATTAGATTACCAAGGAATTCAATGAGCACAACAGACACTATCCAGATGTGGCAAAGAAGCACATTTCCAGAAAAATAAAAACAAGACATTAGACCATTCCCTCTGTGTGTGTGTGTGTGTGTGTGTGTGTGTGTGTGTGTGTGTGTGTGTGTGTGTGTGTGTGTGTGTGTGTGTGTGTGTGTGTACTCACAGCAACATGTTAAATTCAAATTCAAATTGGCTTATCCTCAGGCCTGGTTGAAACTATAATATCAGAGTGTGTGTGTGTGGGTGTCTGCGTGAGCAGGGTTAAAAAGGGGTCAGCATGGAAAGACTGATGCAGGTCTGCGAAGAGGTGGACAGCAAGAAAGGAGAAAAAGAAAAGAGAAGGAAGAAACAGAGACCTTACTCGGTCCATTTATTGTTCAAGGCCAGGTGTGAGAAACCTGCTTCTCATAATGCAATATATATGAGAAGTAAGTTCAGTGTTAAATTGCATTTTCTTTTATTCACATCCGCACAGACAGAGGTGAGACAGCAAAACCACAGGGCATGACATCACAAACTATATGTGAACAGACGGCGAAAAACAAGAAACCAATGATGATTCATTCAAAATAAAATAAAACAAAGAGAGGATGATGGAAAGACAAAAAAAAGTCCCATGACAACTCAGTCCTGGCTGCCGTCTCGCTGTTTTCCACAGGTTTGACGTGAACGAGTGGGGATGGGACGGCCCATCTGCATGGCTTCCACCAGACAGCGGTTCCTCTTGTCTCAACCAGTCTCCTCCAGGTGAAAAAACGTCCAGGACAAATACTCCATCCGGCAGGGGGGAGGAGAGCCAAGGAGGAGAGATAATGAGCGGCGAAGCAAGGAAGAAAAGGGAGGCTAAGGTGAGAGATATTAACACATTTTTTTGGAGGTAACATTCTGCATACAGCTTTTGTTTATGACAAGCAGCGATTCCAAGTAGGTAATGAAAAAAGAAAAGGAGTGGGAGGGGTTACAACAAGGGAAAATGGAGGGCTGGAGGAGAGGGATGGGGCAAAGAATAAGATATAGATAGAAGATACGGTAGAAGGAAGGAAAGAGAGTGGAACGCAGTAGGTCTACGATGGAGAGAGAGTGAGGGAAGAGAAGGGGCAGAAACAGCCAAGGGAGAAAGATGTTTGGAAGAAGCAGGGTGAGAGGAGGAAGACAGGACACAAGAAGAAGGAAAGAGGGGAGGAGGAGAATAGCAGAGGGAGGAAAGTTTGGACAGAAGGAAACAGAGTCAGAGAGCTAAAGAGAAGGAAGAGGGAAGCATCACAAAAGACAGGAAGAGCTGGACGTGGGCTTTGGTTCTGGAGGAGCATCGGTAGGTAGAGGGGGAGAGATGTGAGGGGAGAAGAGAGTGAAAGACGAGGAAGCGAGTGAGAAGTAAAGAGCTGCAATGACAGGCGGGAGCAACACGGCAAATGAAAACACTTTTCTCCAATGTCGAAATTTAAATTGTAAAAGTGTGTGGTAAAAAGTATGAAAATGCAAGAGCGGATTTGCAGGAATGGGAAGGAAGCGGTGCGCAGCTTTGAATTAAAATAAGTTGTTTTTTTTACAGGAAAAGTCAACGTTTCAGTAAAAATAAAAAATGTGATGGAAAGTGCAGATGACAGTTGAAAGCTAATGGCTCAGAGAAAAAAAAGTGGTCTGATTGTAAGTTTATGGAAATCTTTATGGTAATAGAAACGTGTGTATGGGGAGTCACCTTGGGCGGGTAAAAGGAGGCTGCAGGCATCCACAGAGTGGACACTATAAACCCTCCAAGACAGCGTGTCCACAGCGTGTAACTGTTGTAGGGACAAAAGTTTGTGATCTTCATTGATTTAAAAGTCACACAAGGACATTTACATTCATTGCAAGTGGAGCCATATCCATTTTTTATTTTTAGGTATGTATGAATGCACAACTGTTAAATAAATTGCTTACGTGCGGTGGTTGTTACTGGCATACTGAGGGGCTGAGATTAATGTATGGCTCAACGAAGTGAGAGAAAAGAGTGTTCAGCAGGTTGGCTCGGCCCACTGCAGTGTGTATCTGAAAACCAGTGTGCTTCCCAGGGTGTTTCTGATGTGTGTATTTATGAGTGCTGTGAAAATGAAAGAGGACACAATCGACAGTCTGAACATCTTGTTGTTGTGATTCTTTGACATTTTAATATTATGTTGTCTAATCTAAGAGTTGACTGGGATTCATGTGTTTTGGCCATCGATCAGGAGCCAGACCTGTGATTGATGGCCGTGCAAGCGGTGTTTCCTGACGCAGTGCAACTGCACGGATACGGTTAGTGTGAACTCTCGCGCTTGTGCTGACGAGCAGAGGACTGAGGAGAGGAACCCGGGGAGCCAGAACAAGTTGAGTGCCGGCGTGCAGACTGATGGACTCGCTGGCAAAGATCCCTGGTCCACGCTGCCAGGGGCTTCTGTGAAGGGTGCGGCCTGGTGGACAGAGAGAAAGAGAGAGAGAGAGAAAGTGTGAGAGAGAGAGAGAGAGAGAGAGAGAGAGCATGACGCAGAGAGAGTGAGTAAGACATCTTCAGTCATTTCATGCTTCCAGCTGTGAAATGATGCCATTTGTAATGCAGCTGTGGTGTGGGAGAATTGTGCGAACGTATATTTGTGTCTCAATTTAAATATGGCAACTTTTACTTTATTATATGGTACAATTAATACTCATTTTATAGTAATAATCCATTCATTACATTAACTGATTACCGGTTTAGTCTAGAAACAATTTAAAAATGTTCTTAATAGTTTAAGTCTAAATTGGCATCGAAGCAAGATCAACATCTATGTAAACAGCTTTTTGTCTGGTAACATGACATAACCTTGATATGCCAATATAAAAATACAATTTAAAGCACATATTAACATGACTCATGATGTAAAATGGAGAATCTTCTTTGTCAGATTTCGGCATCACCTCATTGCAAGACCTCGTGAAACAAGTCACCATTCTTCAGTCTTGAAGTGCGCTGTCACAACAAATCTGTCCCACCTAGAACTGACACCGAGGCTCATATATGGTTCTTTTTTTACTTCTGTACATTGTTCAAGTAGTCGTATGAACCCTATTGAGTTATATTACTTCTATTATTTTATATAATTTTTTTCAGAATTTATTGTGAATAAAATGTATATTTTCAAAAGAAATCACTTTTATAACATATTTTGATCATAACTATTAATGTCCAGCATGATCTAAGCTAGATTTCCCAAAAATGTCTTGCAAAAAAAAAGTCACTGCAAAACCACTCTTGCTGTGTGACATGTTTCTAGAAATGTAGGGGGTATACGTAAATCACAGAAAGCGGATATGTGAGACAGAGAAAAAAAAGAAACCTCCGGCCGACTTGTGATTTTACAGGTACTAATATGAGTTTGTAAGGTTTTTGATTGCTTTGTTAGACTCCCACAAGCCCATATGGTTACTGAGATGTGTTTGTTAGTGAAATCCGACTTTGTAAAGGGTATTTATCATGGATTTGGTGAAACCTTACGGCCGCCGCGGCAAGCTGACGGAGCAGCCGTATAGTCGGCGGAGTTTACGTAAGTACTTAAACTTAACGGTTGCTTTAATCATGTTTTACACCATATCTATCTTCTCACAAGGGTTGTGGAACTGTAGAACTAAATGAAGTAAAACAATGATGTGGTTCCGGAGATAATTAAGGAAACGTTCAAACGAAATAAAAACATTTTTGTCCGATAATAGGCGCAGTGGTGCTGCTTGGCCTTGCTGTGCTCAAGAGGTTAAGAACCTGTTGGACGGCTCACTTCATGTCTGAAGGTTTAGGCCCTGCAGCTGGTCCACAGCAGATCATCTTCTCGGCTAGAAGTACGTAGACCTTCGCCGCTGTGCCTCGGGGTTCCTGGAATGCTGGCCTGTGCAGATCTGGCAGGCAGACTTGTTTGCAAAAGACTTTTCACATCTTGATTTTGTTGGAAGCTTGCTGTAACTTCCTTTGTTTCAAGCAACTGTTTTAGGACAGCAACATATTAAGAGTCACTTTTATTGACATGTACTGCATTTCCTTTCACTTCTTCGACGAACAACACAACACCCCTTCGTGGAATGTTCATACCAAGATTCCCACACACACACACACACACACACACACACACACACACACACACACACACACACACACACACACACACACACACACACACACACACACACGTATGCTTTCATCCCCTATACATAAGGGATGAACACATTTTTACATGTTTTGCCAAGCATATGAACATGGCATCAGTGAAGTGTCATTAACAGCTAGACATGGGCATGAAGGTTATGCACATCTCCTCTACATTTCTTACATGCACATTAATACCCAGAGAAATACGATACAAAATGGCCGGAGACAGAGAGGCAGGCAGGCCAAAATTAAAGCCATGAGTCTGTGAGCTCAGAACTAATGACAGGCTGCCATGCCGAGGAGGGGCGGAGAAGAGAGGGATGGAGGGATGAAGGGATGGAGGGTTGAATAAGGACGAAGAGTCTACGAGGGGCTGCTGTTGCTGCTTAGACCAGACAAGGCACGAGGAGCTCGAGAGAAAGAAGAGCTGGAGGGAACACAATTTGGAAGCTAAAAGTGGAATGAGAAACCGACGAAGATGAAGTAGACGTTGAGTAAACCAAAGTATGCAAAAAAAGAGCAGTAGACCAAGTGGTCAGTAGAACAGAATAGAGAAGCTCAGCTGGAGGCAGCAGCCAATATTGCTATAAAAGGAAACAGATACACACACACACACACACACACACACACACACACACACACACACACACACACACACACACACACACACACACACACACACACACACACACACAGATGCACATCCAGTACATCCAGCAGTAATAAGCCTCTGGCACGAGCACAATGAGCTCAGGGTCTTTTTAGGGAAGCGGAGCAGCCTTGGAAGGTTTACTTTGCTTAATACACTACGATTAGTCCACAGACGGTGGCTTTGTTCAGCCACTGAGGGCCTCCACCTGATGAACAGCGATTCCAAAATGCACACATGTGCAAAAACACACACTGACACACACACACACACAAACACATACAACAAGAATCTGCATACATGCTTTCATGCCAACACGAGGACTGAATCAGACACAAAACGCCCTGAATGACCCCTGCTCGGTGGGCACACACATTCACTACACACATTCACACAGAGTTACACACACATGAAGCCAGCATCTTATCTAGCCCCTTGACCCTGGCTGACAGCACCCTGTGTTCTCTCCCCACTGTAAAGAGAGGTCCAGTGATAATGAAGCCAGAATGGAGAGTTCAGACAGAATTACAGCTGGAATGCTGCCAGAGCCCCATCACTGTGTGTGTGTGTGTGTGTGTGTGTGTGTGTGTGTGTGTGTGTGTGTGTGTGTGTGTGTGTGTGTGTTGGACAGAGGAGAACAATAAGTGTGTGTCCGCTCAGCCAGGCAGAGTGATGGATAAATACACCTTTAATAACAGACCAGTGAGTCAGTACAGAGACAGGCTGAAGGGAGCAGAATAGAGCGGTGTTGATCACAATCTCAAAGATCAATAATCTGATCTCTATTAAATGGCAGCACCTAGAAATATGTCAAATTGGTTGTCGAGAGTACAGCCAAACCAACAAAGGCTTTTGTTTACCTTGGATGTGTTCATGCTTTGCTACCTTTTTTCAAAAGCATCCTTTCCATAATGTGAATCCTCTCTGAAATGTGTTATTCTACAGTCAACTCTTTTCTCCAAAGAGCAGCTGTCTTGATATGATTACTTTTTGCAGCAGCACTTCTGCATTGTAGTCAATCAGCAAGCTAAAAGGAAGGCAGCAGGTGCAGTCTCACTTCTCGCTGCAGGAGGTGTGACCTCTCCTTCCGCTTGTGCATCGCTCATGCAGTTTGTGTACGTGCATCATCTGTACATAGCAAGAGGGAAAAGTAGAGAATTACACTCGAGTAGCAGAGAAGAAAGCACAGAATGCAGACAGTAATTTGAGGAAGTAAAGCAAGTCTATGTTTGTCAATTTTTCCATGACCTCAAAGGAACTTGTTTTGGAGGAGGGCTGAAGAAGATTGTGTGTGTTATTGTGGATGCTCTGTGTATACGCCGGTGTGTGTCTGGTACCTTCTCCTGCAGTGGTGGTACACGGCATCATAGATGGAGCAGAAGGTGTCCTTCCAAGCTGAATGACATCACCACTAAGCCTTTGATCCCTTTCTCCAGCTTTGCCAGGGAAGAGCTAACATACACTCACACACACACACTCACGCTCATGCTCACACACACACACACGCTCACCCTCACACATTCAAACTCACACTGACGCACGCACGCACGCACACGCACACACACACACACACACACACACACACACACACACACACACACACACACACACACACACACACACACACACACACACACAATTTACATTGGTAATTGTTGCCTCATTTTATTGCAGGTGTTTAGGCATAATCTGCTTCCTTCTCTGGATTTATTAAGAGTACCGCACACTCGGACATAAAGGTCCAAATAATAAGCTATTGGTGATTGGCCGATTGATGCTAATGCCTTGGTTTAACCACCCCGATTTGACCACCCCATTATGGCAGGAAACAATGTTGGTAAATCATCTCGGAAAGGTTTGACCTCATGAATTGCTCAACCTCAGTCTGTAATTGACAATTGCAATTCATTTCAGATGGAAATCACGATACTTTAATCTCGCTTCAGGTCGCCCCGACCCAGTGCTGACACACTGGGATGAATGTACATTAGTGTACCTGCAAGATCTGAACTAATCATTAAAAAAACGGACTTTCATTTGTTTCCCGCCCTTAAATATCTCTATTATTTATATTCAAACAGACACAAAAGATGTTGCTTACTGGAGTAACAATATAAAAACACTTCAGACCGCAACCTATTCACTCATGACAAATTGCTAATCATATTTTGATTAATGTTTTTGGTATTAAGGGAGGCAACTCAGGCTAACAACCACGCCCATTTGGTCTGCTAAATTTTAGCTGACTCCTATGTGCCATGTTTCCATTTAGTTTATTTGCATTCGTCGTCAACCACCCAGTCATCAATCAATGTGCAGCAACCTTTCTACTTGGTAGCACATGACACACACACATCCACATCCCATTTAAAACCGTTTGTTTCAAATAACAACTATACACACTTAGGTACAGTGTCTCCGACCCACAGCCAGCTGAGATTCTGACAGACAGAACCCAAAGTGTTCATCCATGATGGTGTCCAGCAGAGAGTTGCATTTTTGGATCTCTTGCAGCAGGACCACATTAAGAAGAGAGAGAGAGAAAGTTTGTTTTGGAGGAAGGACCCGGCGCCCTCACAGTCAATCAATGGAAGGATCTTCCCACGAACGTCTGCCAACAGCTCCAAAATCTGGAAGCACGTTGCAAACAAAAGCAGAGTCAGAGCATGGAGCTGCATACAATTGGAGGACTTATAATAGTTCAGGCTTAGCCTCTTGATAATCCTTTCCAAAACGCACACATTCTCCACCATACTCCAACGACCATAAGCATATCTGGAAAAAGAGCTAGAAAATGAGATTACATCGCTGAAAGTCAGAGGAACATTTACGCATATTTGTCTGCACTAATAAAATACCACAACGTTAAAATCACGTTTAAAGCACATAGAGAAACTATTGTTACGTTGTTACACAACACCCAGCTTCTTTGAACGGAGAACACAGAAGAGATGACTTTCAAACAGTAATTTCTGGCTTGACCTCAGCAGCTATAAGCTCACAGATATATCTACGACAGGTGTTTAAAAATATGTCCAATATGGCACCTGATTGGGATCAGGGCGAGCGAGTTCTAATGGAAACTATTTGAGTTTTGCGGTTCATTGAGTGCTCTAAGGTTTTTCTGGAACTCACAGAACGTTTGTTATTCCAATATCAGACTCAAGAGCAAAAATAAAGATTCCAAAAATAAATAAAGATTCAAGCACCTAGGGGTGTCCTTTGAGACCTGTCCTCAAACTTAACAGCGCAGTGTTCTCCGTAAAGAAAGCACAGATTGTTAGATCTATATCTTATTACACTGATGACTGTCCGCCAGTGTTGTGCAACAATATTGATGTCTCAGTATTGCTGTGAAAATATTATTTCAAGTATGAACTTTGGCTTCATGAAGGGAGCCCATTTATTTTCCCCTATTAATTGTCTGCTTCAGAAACAGCCAGGCTAAAAATGTAACCAGAGCCACGACAAACACATCTCACTCACATTATATGCAGCGGTTGAAAAGAAAGGTCAGCATGCGATCAAGCTGCTTGTGCAACATGTTTGACCCGCACTGTTACACGCTTTTCCGCTGACCTCAGTGCTGACAATTACGTGTATATCTATAAGCGGTTGGGTGTTATGTGTCATACCATTTATACAATATATACAATATAATTATTGCTTCAATAACTCAGGATGTATGAGGCCATTATGTTGAATGACTATAAACCTATATCCCTTTCCGAGGTGATGGAGAGTATTAGGCTTTTATTAGATGCAGGCTTTTAATCAAATCAACCATGAAACTAATAATATCAGAGGATTAGCTAAAAATATACATAGTGCACTGGTATTTCTATCAGACTATATGCAGAAGAATTTCTGACTACATGGGTATGCTTGAATGAATCTCTCCACTCTGCACACTCTGTAGTAGAGATGGTACAGGCACTGTATATGTACACTGCTCAGCAATGGTGTAGATATTACATTGGTGGTCTCATCTTATCCAAATCTATGAAGTTGTGTATTTCCACTCAACTATAGTCATCGCCCCCATCACTTATTTTTCTATTTTTCTCCCAGCAGCAGTCGGACTGGAGACCGGGTGCTGCAGGGAGAGCAGGGTGTCGAACAGCGTCCTGGTCCCACCCATCTGGCTATGGAGGTCATGTAACAGATGACAATGGCGGCATTAGAGTGACGGCAAAGTGAATACAAAGTCAGTGATACATAATTATGTTCAGAAACATTGGTGTACAAATCCCAATTTCCCTTATCTGAAGTAAAGGATGTAAAAAACCGTTCTTGAACGGTTCAAGTGCAACAATGTGTCTGCCGTTGTTAAACTGTAATAATCGTTTTGTGCACTTGGTGGCGCTGGCACTCTGCAACCTGGGAGAAACTTCAGCAGGCAGTTGCCACCTTGACTCAGCTGTGACTGTATGCAGTTGAAGATTAATATATTGAAAAAGGTCCAAGCATACATCTGCAACACATATTTGTTGTCTATTGAATCAAACTAATAACAGGGAGCACTTTCATTTATGCTGCTTGAACTCGGTGCTCGTACACTGAGATAAATGCGTGTTACGGTGTCTCTGCTGGAAAAAGGGCAGGTGTGCGTAGATGTGTGTGGTTAGAAAGCGTCTGTCTCGGTCATCGGTTACATGACCTCCATAGTTCAGTGGCTCAGAGAATCTCCTCATACTCATCCAGGTACACACTGAGCAGACGCTCACTTAGCTAGAGGGGGCATCAAGACGATGATCTCAACGGACTGACTTTGAATGCAAGATACAGACCAAGGGCACGTACAAGCTCTCTGCTGGAGGAAGACATTTGCACAAAGTAGTCATGAGCAGGACTTAGTCTCATACATTTGAACTAGATTGTCATGATCCATTAGTCTAACAGGCATCTCATCCGGGCAGGGTATGAAATGACCTTTCTGCCTTCAGCTGTGACTGCTTCCTTCAGTTTCATATCAAGCTCTGACCTCAAAGTCAGAATCGTTAACTCCACAGACAAATGTTCCAGCACGGCTAAAATAAAAGTAGAGAGAGAAGAGCATCGTCCTGTCGAGCAGAGGTCTTGAGCAGCGGATAAACCGAGCCTCCGTCACCAGCTGGAGACGCTTCATGTTGGCTTTCACATCCTGAGAACAGGGGCAGAGCTAACACAATGGTTTAAGTAGGGCTTCTACACATGATGCCGCTCCACCAGCTTGTCCAGCTCAGAGAGAAAAAGAGGGCTTGAGGTAGGATGATATCCTCAACAATATAACCGGTTCAGACTTGTGTGGTTGTTGTGTGGCTGGGGAAATCTTGGAGTGACTATAAGAGAAAGAAAATGCACAATACAATGAATATACTTCTAACACAAATCAAAAGGAAAAAATGAATCTGAGATGCAGGAAGAAAGATAAAGCAACTAGTGTTGTACCGTTGCACCTTCCATCATGCTATTTCAGTCGATGGGGGCCCTGGCCCAGGGTGTGCATGGAAGTACTTGCTCATACCAGAGGCCTCAGTAGGCTGCAGCAGGGCTCCTGTGGTCAACCCCAAGGACAAAAAAAGAAAGTGAGAACAGATGAGCCAACACGGTGTATGTTCTCAAGTGAGCCACAATCCAGTAGAATTACTCAAATGAGATATTTGAAACGTTTTTTAAATTCAAAATCCAAGTTTGACTTCTATTATTCAAAACGGAAGAAGCAGCAGAGATTAAATGTGTAACAGCAGACGCTCACAGCCTTCGTGCCAAAAACACGAAGCGAGAGACGAGGTTGTTAACGATGAAGGAGGAGGCCCGGCCCTGACGCAGAGAGCAAACTAGCAGCATCTTCTGAAGCTCATTACAGTTATTTCTCCTCATCACCTATGAAGGGGAAAAAAGAAACAGAGAGAAAAGGTAAAACAAGGGAATTCAGGGGTTAGGCAGTGCAGTTTTAAGAAGAGAAGGGAAGATGATTAACATGAAACGTGGAAAGGGTAATGAACAAAGCATATTATGAGGGGAGAGGCTGAAAGAAATGTGGGATGGTAATATACTTCAGCAGCTCTGAGCGGGGGCTTATTCATACTAAGCTGAACTTTGTCAAATCTAATTCCTGCTAATGACACCAAGCAAATGGAGACACACACAAACATCCACGCATGAAACCCACGCACACCCCGGCTCCCCTCTGTCTCCGCAGTGAATTAACCATTAGTAGAAATAGCATAGAAGAAGACATATATTCAACATTCCCATGGGTTTTACACACACACACACAACGTGTTTCTGATAACGACCAAAGATCCAGTAGCCAAGAAAAAGTAAAGTCTCCCACAACACAGACCTGGTAGTGTGGTATTCTCTGGCTCAGCACTGGTGAACCAAAGCTTCCAGTCTCGAGGGTGACGATCAAAGGAGGCCACGATGCCATGGAAGTTGGGCAGCTTATCCAGCTCTGTGATGTTGTTCCAGAGTCTACCAGCCAACTGGCACAGGGGTTTGGCCATCTGATGGGCCTTATCAAGTGCCTATAAGCACCCACATCAATTCATCAGTGTATCAATAAAATGGACCAAACGACTCCCTTGTACGCCAATCATAAAGCCTGTCCAAAGGATAAAAAGAACTTCCTGGTGAAGAGAGGCAGTTATGAAAAATGTATCCCTCATGATATCCCCTGGAAATTATGAAGGAAATGTCTTACTTCTACATGGCTCAACGTTTACTGAAATGTCTTTTGGGGCTTTAAGTGTGTTCCAAGCCATTGGGAATACAAGGGTTGTCCTGTTCGATGACATCAAATCTAATTAGGCAAAACAAAGTGTCGGAGTGGGTGCTGTGTTTTCTCGCTTGAACAAGCTGGACAACTCAACTCATGTTGAGTTGTCCTGCTTCCTCCTGGGTTTATGCACACACCTGGAAGCTGAAGAGCAGCCCGTGACATGTGTACCTGCAGAATAAAAGAACGAAAGCAACTCAACAGACGTTGTAGAATGAAGAAGAGAGTGGGGTAGGACTGTTAAGAGACATCTCTTTAAGTTAAATACACATACATCACAGAATGACATATGTAGTCAAAAGCTTTCCAGAAACACTGTGATGGCTTATAATTGCTTTGTCTTACCGAAGGTCCCAAACCCTAAAATGTATTCGATCATAGGACCCATCATAGGACCCAATCCCTTCATCCTTACACCTGACCTCTTGTCTGCAGGGTGTTCACCATCTGCACATCGTGAGCAGCGAACCCCTCGCCTCATTCAGCAGACTGGTAGAGCAGACACATACATGCAACATAAAAAATAAATAATATACACATAAATACAACAAAACACCGCCACACTGCCCACTGAGCTTGACAGACCAAGAAAAACATTTGAAAACATACAAAGCATAAGGGTTCATATGCATACAAAATTTAACAATGCATATTTTAGAAATAAGACATGGAATTCCTTGATATATTAATTGATCCATCCATTATCTCTAACCGCTTATCTTATTCAGGGTTGCGGGGGGAAGGCCAGCAGACACATGGTGAAGGAAGGTAGACCCTGGACAGGTCGCCCAACTATCAGAGGGCAGTATTAAATAATAATAATAAGTAATATTTAGTACATTTTGGAAGTCTTCCGTTGTCTATCCATGGTAATATTAACATTTGGAATGAAAATGAAAACCTCAAAAATTAAAAAAGATGTGGGTTTCACACGTGGACTTCCTGAAAAAGTACTTTTACATGAAAAGAACATTACATCTGCTTTAAAAAACAATACATGGAGTGTTGTAGTATTGGGCAGGTAGATCTCACTGCTATCACTGCTGCTGCTCAAAATGTTCATCCCAGGACGGCAACACATGGATCTACAATTACTGCTCCTAGCTGAACAACCAGAGGATCTCACCCTCCAGCTCCTGCAGGCTTCTCCTGCAACAAGCAACGCTGTTCACCAAAGAGTCCTCCTGTTATTCTAGCTCGGGAGGCTCATTACGCACCACAATTGCCAGTAGTTGGGCTTCCAGATCCTGCACACACACACACACACACACACACACACACACACACACACACACACACACACACACACACACACACACACACACACACACACACACACACACACACACACACGCACTCACACAATCCACTCACAAACAGACAATTTGAGGCAGCAGCTCATACTCTTAAGCTGTATGTGTACACAAATGAGGATACTCATACATATAGAGAGGTACACAATAGGGAACTATCTTCAACCTTATCACCCTGTCGTACACTCATACAAACAATGGATTGGCACACAGCTGGAGTTTTTTGGTATTTTAATTTGCGAGTCTGTGTATGTACTCTATGTGTGTGTTTGTGTCCTATCCTTGCCGCTTGTTAAGAACTGTGTCCAGAGAGGTGTCCAACACCTCCTTCTGGACAGCATCCCCGAGCTGGACAGTGTTCTCATCACTCACTGGCAGTCTTGGCATTTTAAAGTGTGTCACTCTCTCCGCAACAATGCACATAATGCATTGTGGATTTGTACATGTGTACACACTATGCCACAACTAGCACCGTAGTCCGCAAGAATAATCAATTATGAATTACAAACCATTATGTGTGTTTGTGGGTTTATAGTGATATTTCATATCTGTAAGCATGTGTGTGTGTGTGTGATTGTGTGCTGGCAGCCAGCAGACACCCTATTACCGCCATGGCCCTGACCCACATGCAGAGAGACTTGGCAGCCCCGGTGATACTTTTTCCGGATGATTTCTGGCTGGAAGTCGACCTGTCTGCAGTACATCTTTTTCCACACACGGCCCGTTTTATTATCCTTGTCAAAGTTAACTAATGTTTGGATGAAGTTGGACTCACCTGCCACAAACGAGGTCACAAAAGGTCAGAAAACCATGAGAAAAAAAGTTTTACCCAATTCCTCCTGTACGTGTGTCTGTCAGTGTAATTCATTTTTGTGTTATCTATGACAGCGTAATCAGCCAGAGGGAAATGCAGTGCAGTTTCTCAAGGTGGCGCTCCACCACCAGAAATACACAAAATTAGGTTTGGGTCAACCCCTTTGTAAGAAGTATGACATAAAAAAGGTATGCCAAAAGCTATATAATCATGTATAATCTGTTTGATAAATTCTTTCTGAGGCATGCTATTACAGTTTGAGAGTGTGCTTTTGTTTTGCCCTTAGCTAGCTTCTTTTATTCGGGTTTCTCCCTCAGTTTTCTCCACTACACTTGGATAATTGCACATCATGAACTGAGAGCTCTAGGAAACGAGGAAGATGGAAAACGCAGTCATCACGAAGAAAGCAGTGGCATTCTCTCTCTCTCCCTCTCTCTCTCTCTCTGAGCTGAATCAGATGATGGACAAGGTGATTGTAACAGAGACAGATGTTTAGTGGACAGACACAAAGCTATTCATCCAAATGGAGCAACTGTTGAGTGAATAACTTCAAGGATTGACCCGATTTGTGTAAAGCTCTTAATTGTTCTGGTTTCAGATCTACATCAGATTCTCATCAGAATCAGAATCAGCTTTTACCAGGAGTTGGACTCTGTTTATATACAATGAGAGCAAATTATACAGAGAAAGAAATACAGCTAATACAACAACGCTTTAAGAAGTAATGACATGCATTGTTTACAAGTCAAACTGTTGTTAACATTAATACAGCTGTGAGATGGTGTTGCGTGCAAATACCCTAGAATAAATGTGATTACATAATATTACTGATAAAACTTAAGCAGTCACACAATGTACTATCTATTCATTGATGTGGGGATTGCTATGAGTGTCAATGAGTGCAATGAGTTCAATGCAGATGTTTGTTTTCTAAACACTTAACCTTTTCTGAGAGTTTAAGTACAACTTAACCTTTTGGAAAGACTTGCTCGAAAGTAATATGGAACCAGCTGTTAAAATTCAACATTTTCAAGGACACTGTAGTAATATCAGCCCTCTAGAAAATTATTAGAAAACCATGAGGTCTGGTTTCAGTGCTTGTACTGTCAATGCAAGTTCAGCTAGACAATGTTTAGTAGGCATTAAGAATGAGGGCTGTTAATGTGGAAAAACTGAAAAATAAAGCTAGCTGTCTGCCTTCATTTCAAACAACCTCCCCCCTGAGATCTTTCCCACTTTGCCTGACACAACAGTAAAGTATTTCAATCTCCCGTGAAAATGAAGGCTAAAGAAAAGGCACCAAAAAAAGAGCTCTGTTGACAGAGGAGGCAAAACCAGTGTGAACCTCGGACGGGATCCACTCCATGAGAGAGCTTCGGGTATTAACACCACCAGGTTGTTTTACTCTGCCTTTATCATAGCTGCTATAGGCTCTGATGAAAACGATCAGGTTGTCTTAGCGACGGCGGCGCCAACAACAGTGCCGAGCCAGCTTCAGGAAGAATAACATAAACGTGCTCTTACCAGAAGCCCTTTTGAAAGAAACATCCTACATTAAGGTACGGCAGGACTTGCTGATCTCTGGCAATGTGATATGGATCCTGCTCACAGCTCGTGGTCAGAGGGCCAGGACGCCTCGTCGCCCAGAGAATGGTGATTAGCTCCGGGTAATGGTGCCTGCCAGCCCAATTAGCAGCTTTATGTGTGACCAGTACCCTATACCACTAATTACAACCGGATCAGCACTGCTTGAGGGGGAAGAGGTGTTGAATGAATAACAGTAAACTTGTGTCCATCTGTGTGCAGACTACGCCTGTGTGTGTGTGTGTGTGTGTGTGTGTGTGTGTGTGTGTGTGTGTGTGTGTGTGTGTGTAGACAGATGGCCTCTCTGTCACAGCATCCACACTGTTTGTAAATACAGGGAGCCTCAGGTCCCTGCTACAGAATCACTCAAGTGACCTGATTCGCGTCAGTCAGCCATTTGCACACCGACTCATGGAGAGGCCCGACTCACTGTCCCCCAGTGAAGCAGCAAGGAGCTGCCGAGGTGAACTGCAGGTATCCGTTACCTTGTAGATGACCACCAGTGTATTCAAATTCCCGTCATTTGCAAGTGCCTTGAATGTGTCAGCTTGCACGGATAGCAACAAGCAAATACTGATAGGATAATATAACATAACAGCAAAAATCTGTCTAGTTAGAGATTACAATGACAACCCACTGGTTTCTGGGGCAAGAATGCATGTCCAGTTGCAAGGGAGAAGCTGCTGAATGTGCGGGCACTCTCCAGCTTAAAAGGACTGCAGTGGGATTCATTTCCATAAACGTGTGTGTCGACAAAAAGAGCGAGCAGGATCCTCAAAGAGAGAGAGGTGAACAATATATTGTGAACCATGGTGTATTAATTATAGGATGCAGAATCACACAGAGCACTGTGAGCTTGTTCCTGACACGCTCTATCAGGTAGCTGACCGGGGAGTCAGGAGGCTCCTCTACATTGTTTTTTTCTGGCCGACTCTGACAGAGCATTGGACATCTAGCGATAGGTTTATAATTAGGTTTTTAGTTTCTTGAGACATACAAAAACCCTGTAATGATCACATGCTTGTGATGCTATCGTTTGCGAGTTAAATCCATATTGGAGGCTGGATGTTATTCCGAGAGCAGACAGTAAATCAGCCACTACAGTGAGGCCAGTCGTGCATGACATGGTCTTAAAATAACCTTCACTGAATGCACAAAATGCAGTAATATTCTCTTAAAAACATGATTTTTATTTTGAGAAGTTTGAACATTCAGAATTTCAAGTAACAAAAACTGCATTGCAATGATCAAATCAATCTTAACTTCAATCATTCATATTTAGGGCTCAAATACTGATTTGCAAAACATAGAAAATTTAAACATGTTAATGTGCTGGTTTGATAAAAGAGTATTTTAGACCAAACCTCTATAATTAGTGCGTAAATATTCTGCCTAGATAATTTTCCTCACTACCTTTGGCTTTGAAATTGAGTTCATTTAAACCAGAAATGAAATGTTAATACAAGTATGCAAATAGAGATGAAAATAAATAGGAATAACAGAAAGACAGTCGGCTTCTTGCACACACCAGCAGCTTCTTGATGTCTAAAAGAAAGAACAGAAAAATAACCTATATATATATATGTATATATATATAGGTTATTTTTCTGTAGATGACTGAAGATGGGATGAGAGGAACTGACTGTACAAAGGAAGAGTAATTCATTAAAAATCTTGGACAATGGCGTGTGGTAAAGTGTCAGATTGACAGCAGTGTGCAGAGAGCAGAGCCTGGTGCTGAGAGAGGCTTTTAGCTGAGCCTCATGCTGGGCGTCACAAAGGAGCTTCAAACTGGATCTGAATCACAGAACTGGCCAACAGTGAACACGGCAAAGACACATCAGAGTGCAGCAGATGAGGACCTCTTACATCGATCGTGGTAATGTATTGGATTGACTGGAGAGAACTGTCGCTGTGAGTTGATGCACCAGGGGAATTTTCTGCACAATGTGTCCATTTAAATATGTGTATGAGTCCGTGTGTGTGTGTGTGTGTGTGTGTGTGTGTGTGTTCTCAGACGTAATCACATTAATAATCCAGAAAATGTGTAATAATGTAAATGTGTCATCGACCACATGGCCTGTTTCTGCTTGAACTTTTCCCTTTATTCCAAAAAGCAATTATGAATCATTGCGCAATTCCAGTACATCCAGATTAGACAGGGTGGCCCACTAGAAACGGGAATTAATACGACAGATTGAAAGCTTAAATTGTGTGTGTGTGTATGTGTGTGTGTGTGTTCTCAGACGCACTGTGTTTGATGGCGTCTCAGAAGAGCATGGACACTACAACCAGACAATAAAGTAGAAA
Organism: Taurulus bubalis; assembly: GCF_910589615.1. Lineage (NCBI taxonomy): Eukaryota > Metazoa > Chordata > Actinopteri > Perciformes > Cottidae > Taurulus > Taurulus bubalis. The sequence continues at coordinate 11,908,547 of NC_136591.1, forward strand.
ACCATTCACAGATGACATGAGGAGGCTTCAACTATAAGCAATATGATTCTTAGAAGGTCAGATAATTGGTGAAGAAATGTATTAAGGAGAACCATTGTGACCTAAGTCAGGTATAGATAAATAAACTCTGTAGTAATTTTACAAAAAAATACCCCAGCATCGCCAATGTGAGGCTTGGAATGAAGTGCTTTCCTAAGTTGAACTTCTTCTGTGAAACAGGCTCCTGTTGTATTTTCTTGAAAACACATTTTAAGTACTGTATGTGTGAGTGTGCTGTGGGTCTACTTGTATCGATCTAACCCGTCTCTATGTATTTCTGTGAACAGTGGCGGTATCCCTGAGGATGAAGAGTCAGTGGTCTTGGATGGAGTGGAGAGAAAAGGAGCTGTAACACCATCATACAGTTCTAATGTGGCCCGGGTCAAAATGTCTCCTATATGCATGGATTTCAAAGTGGTGCTGGTCAAGGAACAGAATAGGAATTTTATAACAGGTGTGATAGTTCTATATCATGTCTCCCACTTCACACATTCAAGAGCGAGTGTTTACAGGTGTCTCCTTCCTGAGTGCAAAATGGCTCCAGTAATTTTCAAAAGCAAATATATTTTGTTCTCTGGTGGCAATACAAACAGCAGGGTGGAGAGCGGAGTGGAGAGAGGCGGAGAGGAGTACAATGAAAAGAAAGACGTGTTAAAAGGAGCACAACAGCAGAGATGAAAGAAGTAGAAGAGACGAGAGGATAGGTGAGCTGGAGAGGGAGGGACCAATGAGTGGAGGGAACAAGGTGCTATAAAACATGAAAATAAATAAAACTAACAACACACACAAAGGACAACAAAGAGAGAGGACTCAGATGAGATACATTAGCAAAGGGCGCAGGACATTTGCAGGCACACTTTCAGACAATCACAAAGTGTTGGATACGAGTGTTTATCATTCTCATTAGAGCTACAAGCATAATCAGGGTAATTCATATATGGCGAGATAAAAATGTTATTGACAAATAGCAATGAGGTATTATAAAATGATCTGCAAGTTAAATATTATCTGGATCAACCGAGCTAAAAAGAAAGGGACAAAGAAAAAGAAAAAAGAGCATTGCAAAAAATATTTTAGTTAAATTAGAAAAAAAGGAGAAAACTACTTAATTTATAAATCCTGGGTATTTTTATATTTGATTGCTTATTTGATATATTTTAATGTTCTTTTAAGTAAAACTCTATTATTTACAATCACATTGTAATCTTAAATCCTCATAACATAATATATTAATAATACATATATCATCATATTGTAATCTTAAGTCCTCAGTGGTAAAGGAAAGGAGAGGAGAGGAGAAGGAAGAGGATGAGGTCAGCTGGACTTAGTTAAGGGAAGGAAAGGTCATATTGAATCGGCTCGGGGTGCATCCCGAGTCTCTAAATTGCATCCCCGTTTCCCTCACTTGCGTCCTTTCCTTGCGTCTTAGTCCCTCCCACCAGGGATGCATGGGGAGACACAAGGAAACCAAGCGAGGAGAGAAGACGCGAGGAAACATATTTTAAGAGACATGAGACCTCCTTTCCTCTGAAGCGTCACGTGAAGCGACGTTGGTTTCTGATGACTGCGGCCGACTGACAGCTGATCACATTTGAGCTGTCAGTCGGCTATAACAGCTGACGGAGTTTGTTTCCGTAAACATGATCATCGGATTGTTTTCTGCTCCGGACAGTTTTAGCAAACATTCTAATAAAAATCCACTTCAAATATTGATTAAAAATGATCGTAAAATGTTTGCAGTTGATTTTATAGTGTTAAGCCGTGTTCACACCGGACGCGACGCGAATTTGCGGCGCCGCGTCCACCGCGGAAGTTTACTCGCGCGAGTTTGAAAGAGGGTGTTCACACCAAACGCAAATTCGCCGATTATGCCATCCACCATGGAAATAACCATTAGTTCTGCTTTATACTTTTTGTGTAAACTCCACATATGTCGGAACATCAAACTCCATGGTGTCTGGGTTCATAATATTATCCGTAGTCCCACAACAGCGTCTCAATGAAGCCGCTGTCAGCGCTGGTTCAGGCGGAGCAGCAGCAGTTTCATTCAGAAACGGGGAGACGGCGGTGGTGACGGGCGGAGCTTCTCAACGCTGATTCTCAACGCTGATTCTCAATGCTGATTCTCAACGCTGATTGGCTGCCGCAACTTTGCGTCACGCGATTTCTCCGCCAGAGTTGGGATAATTCAACTCACGCGAATTCGCGCCGCGTCCTTCGCTTTGTTCGCCCCAGGTCAAACGTTCCGTTCGCGCGTCTATCTCGCCGTAAATTCGCAAATTCGCGCCGCAGCGCGTCTGTGGATTGACTTAACATGTAAACTGGTCGCGCCGCAAAGCGTCGCGTCCGGTGTGAACACGGCATTAAACTACTACAAAAAACAGTTATCATCACTGTCAGAGTGGAGATGTTTTCTCTGTCGTCTGTTACCCGTTAAACAAACTGCATTGAGTATTTTTATACTGTATTCTGTGTCCTGCTTATACATTTAAGCAGGACACAGGACACATATATTTATTAATTATTTACGTCAGTTTTTTTTAAAATTCTGATTGTGACATCATTATAAAATAACCCACAATATGATTATGGTGTCTCTTCTACACTGGAATATTTTTTTTAGGCTCAATGTTTCAGGTTAAATTTAAATGAAATAACCTATCAAACCAACAGTCTCACGTGACTGAATGGAAAGGGCGATACATTTTGTAAAAAGTGTTTCAACTAGATGGTGAATTATAAAACAAATATAATATATAGCTTGTTTAATCTGTGAGTCTTCACTCTGGTATGAAACTCCAGCGATCAGTCCGCTCAGCTGCAGCGTCCAATCAAAGAACAGATGGACAGTAAGGGGGCGTGTCCAGCGCTCGTGGCTCCTCGATCATGACTCCTCAGAGCAGAATGAGAGCTTTGGGACAGCCGTCAAGATGGCGACGCAGAACCACCAGCGAGGAGTGAGGAAACGACAATTTAGAGACTTGGGATGCACACTCTGTAAGCAGCCAGAGACGAGTCCTCTTTCCACCAGGGGGCCCTGTGAACGCCAACAAGAAAGAGTCCTAACAAAGCAGACACACACTAAAAGCAACAGAAAACAGCTGTAATGGAGTGATTACACAGACACATGAACAAAAGATGAAATGGTTTGTTGCAATATGCACTTTTTGTTATAAAAGAACAAACCATGTGACAATGACATTCAACAATTAAAGCAACACTAAGATCACATATCACACATATAATCACAGTTAATTGGGGACATTTTGTGTTTGTGTGTGAATATATTTGTAGAGCTGATTTAAGCTTATGAACCAAATTAGACAGTAGTGTGGATTGTTAGCTTAAAATGGCAACATCTGCATACATTTTGTGACTGAGGCAATGCAAGGAGGAACATCTGTACAATTACCCAGTGATATCAACATTATAAAGATGTTGCATTTATTAGTGCATTGTGGCTTAAACGATGGAATTTGACTTGCACATTTATAATAAGACACACTCCGTTATGGACTATTGTTTTACGTCTAATGCGCTTTCTGAGACATGAACGCCTTCGGGGAACATAAGGGAAGAAAAGAAAAACTGCAGTGCAAAACACAGATTGAGGAAAAACAAAAAGGATGGGGAACAGTCGGAGGCTGGAGTGAAACAATGTGCAGATAAAGTAAGCAGAGTGTTTGAAGGCAAGAGAGTTGGGAAAAAGCAGAACAAAAGGAACACTTACCAAAATACTTACGAGTGAATCAATTAAAAAAAGCAGAAAATGACACAGAAGCCGACTGCACGTTGCACTTTTACTCTAATTGTAGTGAAGCAGAGATGGAGGCTATTCAAACCAGGAAGTGTTGGCAGTAGCAATCACACTTAATATACATGAGCACATGCGCACCCACCCAACAGCTGTGCTCCATCCCCTCTCTGAGACTGCATCTCACGCTGCGAGTGAGAGCGGCTTGTCCAAAGGTATATTTAGCTGACAGATCAGATGTGTGTGCCAGCGTGAGCAAACCTATTAGTGGCATCTGCAGGACAAACTCTATGACAGCATGGATGTGCATTGCAGCCGAGTGGACATATACAGGACATTGAATCCAGATCGTGGTCGTCCATCTTTCTCTTTAATGAGACCCAGCCAAGGATGGACATACCTTAATACTCCAATTATAACCGTTAGTGTCATGGAAAGACAAGGGGGCATAAGCAAATGAAGAGGGACAAATATAAGATCAAAGACCTAATTAAACTTACTCTGTCCCTGTTACAAAATAACACACTCACTTTCTTTTAACAACCCCTATAGAATATTAACTACCGAACGTAAGTCTGATTCTAACGGTAGTGCTATACCTATGTGCTGATAATAAACAGGACCCTTAAAAAGACTGAGCATCAGCCAAAAGAAACAGTAACTGCATTGGCAGAGGGTGTAATGGGTAAAACAGCCACACACTCACACATACATGCATACAACAGCCCATAAATAAGACCACCTGATTACTTACTTGGCATCGTAACGCCAGCCCTTTGGCAGCTTGCTTTAGGAGAGGCCCGGGTTTTTGTCCTCGCTGTCCTCACAGTGCTCATGAACTCTGCCCTGAAAGAGTTTACATTCAAAGTTCAGAGCATGTCGGGGCCCGCCGAGGCAGATTCATTCAGTTGGCTGGCGGTGTACACACACAGTGTGTATCTCTTGGTAGCACCGGGCCTGTGATGCACTGAACCAAGGCAATTGTAAAACCATCTACACATCATACTGATTAAGTTAGATGAGTGTAATGGCTGCAGAGAAATAGGTTATTGGGTTTGCTAAGGGCACAAATTGGGCACAAAATGGGATTCACTTTTTAAACTGACATTGTATTAGCTCACGTTTGCAATATCAGCGGTTGTAATTGAATTTATGTGGCCACGGACACACTGAGAATAAAACATCTTTGAGCTGTTTTTTTCGGTATCACAACAGGCCCTTTAACCTGCAAAGCCAGAGAGAGAGAGAGAGAAAGAGAGAGAGAGAGAGAGAGAGAGAGAGAGAGAGAGAGAGAGAGAGAGAGAGAGAGCCTTTTAACTGACTTTTAACTGACTGTCATACGCCTGCAAAACAAATCACGCCCAGAGGACCTTGATGGGGAAGGTGCCCTCCATCTCCCGCAGGAAGTTATCCATCCTCTTGCGTCCATCGTCGTCATCAGAAGCACAGATGGACCAAATGAGGCTGAAGGTGAACCAGCGCTCCAACATCCTACCCCAGTTTATGTGTCCTAAGTAGTGCGTAAGAGATAATGGCAGCCTCACAGTTTGACTTATCAGGATATTTCCTTTCAACATGTTTCTCTGTGTGTGTGTGTGTGTGTATGCGTGTGTGTGTGTGTGTGTGTGTGTGTGTGTGCACCTCTGTGTGCGTACATTCTTTTGCATGAATATGTGGGTGAAACAAAATCAGGAATAGAAGGTACAGTATCTCTGTGGAGACAGTCAACAGAGAGGGGGATAATGAGAACCGGGGAGAGGTGAGGCTGGCGCGAGGAGAGACTCCCGAAATAGATCTGAAAAGAGTACTGAGGAAAACCAGAGAGCAAGAGGTGAAAAAAATAGAGAGAAATGAGTCGAAGAAAGCAAGATGAAAACACGACTGATTCTGAATGGCTGTGTTGCTTTTTGTGAACCAAGTGCGATTTAAAGTTCCTTTATTTAATGCAGTGGTTCCCAAACTTATTTTGTCACGCCCCACTTTGGAAGAAGACAAATGTTCATGCCCCATTGCCCCAATAAAAAGCCGATCTCCATGAGTTAGGCTTTTCTGCTGTTTTTGTTTTGGCAAAGTTGTCAAGAATCAGCGAGTCGCCAAGAATCTTTGCGTCGCGACCTGTTAACGGCGTAGCGTAAAAATGTCCATGAAAGTGCAGGCATTTATTAATGATGTTTTATGTCTGTGTACTTTGTACTTTTGTACTATGTGAAGTTCTCATGTAAGGAGCTAAATCCAGGTCATATATTTTGTTCATTTGAAAAAAAGATTTGAACCTGAAAAATCAAGTTTTGTTTTCCAAATAATATATTTTTTCAGTTTTCAGTAACAGATTTTATATTTTCAACTTTCATTTTCCCTTTTTTAGTTTCAAATCTCTTTTTTTCGGGTTCAAATCTTTTCTTCAGGTTCAAATCTTTTTATCAGATTCAGATCGTTTTTTTTTCATGTTCAGACTTTTGGCCCGGATCTGGCGTGGGGGCGTGGTATCTGTTTTACAGAGATTAGCCAGACGCAGTTCCTGGAGGAGTCGGTGAAATTCACCGAGCTGTGTGCGGCTACGAATGATGTTATGAACCCAAACACGAGGGCGTTTGATGTTCCGACATGTTTGGGACTTCCACAACAAGGATAAAGCAGAACTAGTGGTTATTCATTACATGGTCGATAGCGGAAGTGACAGCTCTTTTCACGGAGAGAAGCAACGGAGATAAGCCACGCCCCCTTTGACGCGGTGCGAATATTCGCGCCGCCTTTGGTGTGAACACCCTTTTATTGTCAAGCGAGTAAACTAGCGGTAGAACGCAGCATTAGAGTGGTGTGCACACCTGACTCAATAAGCTGTCCCTCAACCACATCAACATCTCATAATCATAATCACCATAATCAAAATCTTATTTGTGTCCATCAATTACAGACTTTTTGGGCAAATCTGGAACACACAGAAGTTGGGATCTGCCACTAATGGACTTGCTGTCACTTAAAGAAGAGTACAACTTGTCACCTAAAACTACAACCTTATCCAGATTGTCGGACTGCAATGAAAACATTCTGTCGGTTGAATGTTTAGCTATGAGGAGCAGGGCAGTTCAACACTGTCAGAACTGCCATCCTCAAGAGCAGCTGCAACTTCAATGTCAACATCACGCTCTGTAAACTCTTCTGCACTCTCCATGTCAGGATCCACTTCCCCTGCCATCACAGAAATCCTACAAATGCTACCACTCTGCTTCTGAAGACTCCTTCAGATTACAGATGTGAGGCATCAAGTCACCGAGGCAACTGTTGAAGACAGCCACAGGTGTCCCAATATGCGATGCCAACCCAGATGCATCACGTGTCCCACAATCAACGACCACTAAATGTTGATCATGATCAATGATGGCACTAACTTAACCATGGATGCGTGACTATGTTAGCTAAGGTTAGCTATGCATGTATGACACAATTTAAAATACATCCTATGAGTTTGGTTTTCTCCGACCGAGGTATACAGTTGGTACAGTTGATGAGGTTACCACCATGTTACTGTCTGGTATTACACTTGATGAAGATAAGCTGATGTTGAATGAGCCATTACATCCTTAAAACTCGCTAGCTAAAGACAGCAGCATCATTTAACAATCATTAAACCCACAAGTGTAAAAAAAAAAGTAAGTGACTACATAGACAACTTATGTTAGCTTAGTTAGTGATATCATGTAGTGAAGGTGAGGCACAAGTTATTCATAATTTGCTTGGTGTTTTTGATCAAATAATCAAACAGTACATTGACAGGGCTCTCAAGTTTTTAAGACAGGTAAGAGTGACATATCCCCCCCCGACCGCGCCTTCGCCGATGCTATACGCCCACAGACCTTACCTCTCCCCCCCATATTATTATTAGCTTTATATTCATTGGTTGCTGGATTACATTTCACCCAGATACAACAGATACGTTTTTCTGATTGGCTATTCGTGTAGCCCATTTCTTTTTTTTGATTGGCTGATGAGTGGCACCTCGCGGCAGAACTCCAGGGGATTCGGGGGAGACGTGCTTGATTCCTCCATGGTGAGGGCAGCGCGACCAGGTCATGTTTGTGCGCTGCGGCACATTAAATAGCCTAGAGTTTTTTTTCAGCGTGAGAAATACGATGTGTGGCGGGAGGGCGTGACTTAAGACCGAAATGCGTGACAGTCACGCTCAATGCGTGACACTTGAGAGCCCTGCATTGATACTGACATGGTAATACTTACTTTTTTCCTTTTAATGTCAGAATGGAAACCAACAACAAACACCTCAGGTAATTGCTTAATTTGTTTCGATACAGCCTGTGTGACAGTAATGCATTACACTATAACGTCCTTTTACCGTGGTCATACATCTAAAATCCCTTTCCAGTATGATGCACGTGAAGCCTCGGAGGCTGCACGACAACTCCTGTCCCTGATTTCAAGGGCCATACCTGAAAAGCCTCAGGGACAGAGTCAGGTTATGGAGAGATCCTCAGTGCAAACTGAACTGGCCAGATAGACAGGCATGCACTCATGTCAATGAGTCAGTCAAATGTGTTATTAGTCTGGTTTTTACCATGATGGCAGCAGAACAATTACACAACTGTCATATAACATTAAGTATGCCTTTATTAAAGCTTTTTAGAAAGTTATCTGGTTAAAGGCAACTGTTGTTTTCTTTACTCTGGAATACTTGGATGTGGTGCGCTTGGTTGAAAAGTGTGCTTATAATAATTCAAAAGTAATATTATTATTCTAAAATCGTACAGGTCCTTCCCTGGATTCTATAGGGGTAAGAAATGACTGCTAACCAGAAGTCACATGCCTGCAAAGGTTTTGAAAATATGAAAGACTAACTGACTTTTTTTTTACTGGCATCAAAGGTAGAAATGACTCCATTCTTAACGGATGAGTTGATGTTAATGCAGTCAGGCTTAGAAAAGAGGACTTTGTCTGTGATATCTAACGTTACACATGCAGAAGTCTTTTATAGGCTGAAGCCGGCACAATGTCTAACGTGTCGTCAAGAGTAAGAATTTTGTCTAATGCCTTTCACATGATAAAACTGTCCCAAATGTTTTTTATTTGAATGTAATTGTCCAGTCTACGAAAAAAATACTTTCCGAAGATAGCACATCTCAAGGACAGATGGCTACTTTACAAAGTAGCAGGTTCATAATTACTGTACTTAAATTGAAAAATATTTTAATGTTTATTGTACCTGTTAATACAACCAAAAGAGGAGGAATACATCATGATTTGGGGTTACGCCGCCTTGTTATAATCAAGTCAATGTCAATCGGACATTTTGGGCACCCACTTCTAGGGGGCGCTAGAGAGCCATTTTTTAAAACACAAATATGATGGCTATTAGATGGGTATTTTCACCAAGCCTGTGCCAAACTGTGCCAAATTTGGGGAGTTTTCGAGTATGGCAAAAACACAAAAATGCGCCCAATGTACAAAAATATAAAATCATATAGGGAATAATAATATCCCTTAGAATAACAATAGGGTGAGGTTACCTGGTGGTGAGTCAGCGGTAACTCAGCTTCAGCTCTGGTAACGTGGGAATCATGTGACTGTGGCATCACACACACACACACACACACACACACACACACACACACACACACACACACACACACACACACACACACACACACACACACACACACACACAGTACATCCAGCAGTAATAAGCCGCTGGCTCGAGCACAGATGCTCTCACACCTTGGCCATTTTTGCACTGATCCCAGACCAGTGCTGACTGCCTAATGAAGCTTGACATCAGTAGGGAAACAGATGTATCAACACCCACCACTGATCTATGTTCAGCTAGTGCTCCAGTTACTCACATCTCCAAAAAGATTACTTTACATGCATGTATAGTTCAATATCGAGAATGTCTGTTAAAACTCTTGATCAACAGATACAAAAATACATTTAAAAAATCTTTTTAAGACTGTAATGTTGATGAAAAGGGAAGCAGCCCATTTCTAATTGAATCTATTAGTTTGATTTGATGCTATTACATCTCTATCAGTGTAGAATAACTCAATCTCATCTGCTGATTGCCTCAGCTCTTTGCGTAAAAGAAGCAGGAACGCTTCATTAAGGCGGTGATAATTCAACACAATGTACTTTAGAAATCAGTGTGTATTCAAAGATGTGTACACGGTAAAAATAGCATCCAGACAGAATTCATTAAACAGATACATCAACTATTGCTACTACTGCAGCTTAACTGTCTATCCTTACCTGCACTGTTTTCCCAGAAATGAGAGTCTGTGTCTGTGTGTAAATTCCAAAAATGTACACACATACACCGACTCTTCAGAGAATCAAATACATTCATAACAGACACAAGTGATTTGAATATTTTTGGTATTGAAGCAATAGTAATCAAATTAAATATAGACTAAAACTGCATGACTTGGATGTAACACCAAGGTCTAAACTAGAAATACAGCGAGCACCTCAAAAACAAGTGTGTGAGATGGTCACCAGTGTGAGCTAAAACACCCGACACTACAGTTTTTAATCCATCCTCTGTAACAACCATTAACACTAATCCTTTTATCTGTGACTGCACAAAGAGCCAAGGTGTAATCTAGCGATTATGCTACAGTAACAATGCTAATGGTAGTTTCCGCGTGCTCTTATCTAATTCACCCGGCATTTAATTACACAAGATACCGATCTCTGTGCAAATCTTTTCCTCAGTCTCCAGAATGGAGGAGACATTCAGTTGTCAAAAATAATGTAACAAAAATCTGAAATAATTTGATCAATTACTAACAAATTAATTAGCGGGTTCGTGACAGATTGATTGATGTTTTGATGCATTTGTTGGTCAACTGCACCGATTACCTGACTGAATGATGGAGTGCTACCTGTGAGTAAGTGGAGTGATGACGAGCCGTCTGGAGTTGCCCAGGCACCCGTGGTCATACTTAAAAAACGTGCGTTGGTCTGGAGGATGATGCAGTCGTCCACATCCTACTGGGAGAACCAACAAGCCAGGAAATTAACAAGTTTAGTGGATGTTTCCTCTGACTCCTTCCCGCTCATTCCGGCTCAGCCAAACGGATCTCTTGCTGCTACTATTCATGTCAACTCAGTGAGGGGTGGAGAGCAAGAAATGCTGATGATATAGAAAAGTGAAACAGAAAGAGGGTTTATGTATCGTTGAAGTATTTGTTAACTGGGACAAACTTCTGAATCATTAATAACTATCTATCTTCACCCACATGTTCTACCACAGTTTTGCTTTCAGCTTCATTTTGACAGCAACTGTGACTATTTTATATAGTTTTAGTGTTTTTTAGCCATCAGATCATATTAAACATTTCAGTCCTGCAGGCTGTGCTCAATGTGTGCTGCTGGTGTAGTCCTGAAACCGCTGCGTTGAGAAAATATAAAACGCTTTAATAATTGCATGTTTAAGGACGCCGGTGCCGCCCTCGTTTACGAAATTATCTCTGTTTCAGCAGGAAGTGGGATTTATAAATTGAGCAAAAATAATTGCTTTTACACACAGACTTTTCAAATGGGTAAATCATTGCTCTAAAGTGCGTCTTATTTTTTTATGACCAGCATTGACAGTAAGTCAGTGTCTGAATGTCAGTTGCACTGAGGGGAAAACCCCAAAGCACTCCCCATGAGTGGAGAACATCCCAGTGGTGTCTGGGTTGCTGCCTTGTGGAAGTAGAAGACATGCATTCACAGTGGCAGCTCTACGTATGTGCTGGTCCCGAGAGTCTGGTTTGAGGACTCTGACAAGTATTACGACAAACAAACCTGCATTGAAATGTAGTAGTCATTTTATCAGAGTTACTATTATTTTCTTTTAAAGGAGTAATATTTTATCATGTTGGAACGTGTTTACTAGCCGTAGCCAGTAGAGTAGGAGCAAATATTCAGAATAAAATCTACAGCATGACCACGCCCACTACGGTTTCTTAAGTTCCGTTTCCGCCGCCATGAAACTGCTCGCTATGCTGGAACGAGCTGACGGTTTATGGGACGGAAGAGCTGAAGGGAGTTGAATCCAATTCTATATAGAATTGAATCTAATTCTATAGACAATTCTAAATAGAATTTAATCTAATTTCATAAATAATTCTATATAGAATTGAATCTAAATCTATAAATAATGATATACATAATTGGATTCAACTCTAAATAGAATTTAATTGTATGTAGAATTGGATCCAATTCTATAAAGAATTCTATTTAGAGTTGAATCCAATTCTATATAGAATTTGATCTAATTCTATATGGCATTCTATATAGAATTGGATTTGGTTGAATCCAAATTTTAGTAAATGATCATCATGTAGAGATAAATATGAACACTGCATATAGTAAAAAATACTCTGAATTATTAACTCTGAAGCAAGAGTAGATTGAAATTTATTTAGACTGGGACTAAATTTTATATTTTTTCAATTTGAGTAAAATTGACTGACAAATTGATATATGTACATGTATGTATATGTACAGGAGTATATCTATTAATCTGTTGCTATTAAGTTCTCACTTCAGCAAAAGAAACACCAACCATGTAAATGTATAATGTTCTCGACTGAAAGGCCTTAAAGTATTGCAGTATTTGCAGTAGTCGTGCAGCACCGGCCACTGAGCAAATGTGAGCTAGTGATTGATTTTTTTCTTCATGTTCTCTCGATGTTGTCGAAACTCTTCTTCAGGTGTGCTTGCTTGGCTCATAGGTTCTGCGACTGCTCTCCAGCACATCGTCGATCGCCAGGAAGTAAAATCTTGGGAAGATCGGCCCCTTGGACTCCAGGGACGTGCAGGGCCTTCTGGATCACCTCTGACAGCTTCTCAGGCAAGACTGAAAGAGAGAAGAAGAGAGGCTGTTTGAAGACTTTATTTATTTACAAATACTGTTTTGTTTTACACACACACACACACACACACACACACACACACACACACACACACACACACACACACACACACACACACACACACACACAATTGATGCAGTTGCATCAATTCTTCAATACAGTATATTGTTAAATGTTGCTAAAAAAGGTTTTGGTAACAGTTTTTGAGGATGTTACATATTCCGTCTGCATAACATTGAGATGCATAACATTGAGATGCATTTCTAATACTCACTCTCTTTTTTGAGCATCAGGAGTGAATCCTGTTCGCAAACGTAAAATAAACCTCTGTTATAATGGCTGATCATTTTTTGATTGTTTATGATAAAGTCAAATTATCAATTGAAGAAAAAAGTTGCACAGACAATTGTATCTGGTGAAATGATAATTTATTTTCCACTTGTCTTAGAATAAATACCCTTTGTTGGCTCTTTTTCTTAACACACTTTTTTGGGGGTTTCTTCTGGTTTCGTTCAACACTTGGTCAACATCCTATTTGTCTCCCGTGAGCTGCATCCACGCCAGCAGTCGTTTGTAATTACGTTCATCACATTTCTGCTTAGTGTTCAGCTCTTTTTCATTTGTGGTTGTTTTCTCAGAATATTATGTTTATACCCATTTGATTGGTTTAATTTTCTGTTCCTTCCACTCGTCCTTACTCTCCTCTCCTCGTTCATTACGGCCTCACTGCGTCTCCCTCCCTCCTCGCCTCTCTCCTTTATGTTTGCCAGTGGCTGACTGTGGCTTCCCCCCTCTGCCGAATCAGTGGCACTGGTTTGGGCTGCTAATTAGACCGTGCCTGAGGTCTGACTATTCATTTTTATATGTAGCCGGATTCCTGCTTTCACCAGCTAGGCTGTCACTCGCTCTTCTCACTCGGCTTTGACGACAAAAACTCACTTCGCTCCCTTTTCCCCCGAAATCTCCAACACGGCTGGAACAGACGGATCAGTCCCACATCAGCGTCACATTTGCTCTCCGCAACACAGTCGTGCTATAAAAGACATCACATGCATCTGTATGCGAACAAAGATGGATTGAGACATCACTGGGTGGCAGTATTCAATTTTTTCCGAGACATAATGAAGACACAAGTCTATGACCATAAGTTTGAGTGAGTTTCAACATTTCTTTTTTACTTCACTTTTTTTCACAGTTTTATACAGCAATATTTTGTACGCTGGCACGTCTTTTCATGTTATGCTACACTTTCTAATGTTTTTTATTTCTAATTTCATCGGAAGTATAGATAAGGCCTGACATGGCAATAAAGTGAATTAAATAACCATGTCTAAAAAGTAAAAACATGGTTTTATTAGGGTTATCAAAAGAAAGTTAGAGAGAGATATGATCTTCTTCAGAGTGAATTCAGTGCTGGTTTGGTCTCTTACTAAGAGAGGGGCATTGAAAGTATAGGCTGTCTTATTTTCAAGTGACCCAGAAGCTTTCTGTAGCTGACCTACTGGATCTCTACAAGGCAGCTGACCGCCTGCCTGACATAAATGTCTAAAGCGATGTCTAGCGTTGCTTCTCCTGGCTACACACATATATAAAAGTAGGCCATTTGTGAACTGCTGACATGTGAATAGAGAGATCTCTGAGCTCTGTACGGCAGCATCATTAGCACACTGACTGACATGACCGGCAGCCGGCACTGAGAGGAAAGGGATGAAGGGCGAAGTAGAGAGAGCGAAGAGACGGAGCAGAATCTGTGCCAACGATCACCCTCTTGTTGTCTACCTTTTCAATCACAGCGACAGCGCTGTCATTCAACAGAGGTTCCTCAGTTATACTGATGGATCTGCCACCCATCACTCTCATATTTTGATGGTTTTACGTCGTTGCGCAAATAGGACAGCCACACACCAACATCGTGTTGTCGGAGTGGAAGTTCTTCAGCGGGAGTGAAGAAGACATAGAGCTCCCAATTTGTACCACCTGCAAATCCAAAATAAGCCTTATAACAAGCCCAAAACAACCTGAAACACATTTGGAACCTACTTTAACAGCAGAAGGTCCTTTAACTTGGTACGGTTACATGACAAAATTGTTTTGTATAGGCTGTCAATTATTGCAATTAAAAATGTAAAGCATCCTTTTTTTTTTTAACCTGACATCTTCCTTTTCATTATCCTCTCCCACTACTTTATGAAAGCCAATGTGCTGAGCGCAGGATGTGTTTTGCTTCTTGCTCTTTTTGTTCTCTCATAGTTCTTCCACAGGGCATAAAGGCTTGACGGGATGCTGGAAGATGGAAGAGGGCTTTTCTTAGCGGCCACCGTGCACACATTCAAATGTGGCACCACTTTCCCAGACAGAGGACAGAACGCAGCAAAGGTCTCAGCCACGGATGAAATGCAAAGTTGGATAGAAGGCAGCAGAAAGTTCATGGAGAGCAGACTGAACCAGCTTATATATCATTGAGCAATATGTTTAATCTCCATCCATCAAAGTCAAAGTTGTAAAACACTCCCCCATATAACAAACCAAGCATGCAGGTCATTTATCCCATCTGTTCTGAATGAGGGCTTTGAAGCATTAACTACTGTTTAACTGGTATCTTTTGTTCTGGCTCCTGCCACGGCTTGTGCATTGTAATGCAAGACAACAGTTCCAAGATACACTGAATTGACACGTGTCCTATGATAAGTACATATGTGTTGATTCTTTGGTCTTTCATGGCTGGGTTCCTCAGATCAGCAATGAGAGGGTTGATCCGCTTGAACTGGTTAATCTTGTTCCGCTCATTACTCTGCATAGAGACACAGATCAGGTCCTCACTACTGAGTAATGTAGATGTGAGAGCAGCGGTAGGGTGTATTTTAGGGGGGCTGTGCCTTTCGTGATGTTGGCGCAGCATTTTGTGCAGCATGAGGGCGAGGCCATATATTTAGCTGTCAGTAAGATCCATTTGAGCCAGACTCTGTGGATCTAAAGCTAAGAATACCTAATGATGTCCACAGAGTCTTCTGAGTCCCTATCCATTATGAACACAATACATCATTCTGTGTTCCTTCTGCTGAGACCATGTACAAGGTCCAGCTTCTATATTGTTCAGCACTGATGCGATGTGTTGTTTTGACATTAATGTACAATCTAAACTGACTCAGGTAATATATCACAGCTCGACCGTGACTGCCATACTGTAGCACTACGAAAAAATCTGCAGCTATTTGATAAACTTTGTGTGCCAGAACTGACCTTCAGTTGTCTCTGGAGTTTGTGGAGTATATTTTTGTGTCCTGTGCCGTGCTCTCCATGCTCTCCAGCAAATTGACGAACTTTCCAGATGTTGGCATTCCAGTCTTGCTTGATCTCCCAGACCTGCTGCAGGTGGCCTACGTCCTGCACACAACATGCACACAAACAAACATGTGATAAAAAACAAAAAGCTCAATCATTAGACGCCTCTTGCATTACTGCTAGACTAACGATTGGAACAAAAAACTATTCTTTTAAAATGTATCGCATGTCCTGTCAATTCCCCGATATTATCCACCATCAAGTACTTTCAGACTGCTTGCTTCATTTTGGTCTACGAGCCGTTCCCCAGCCTTTGGGTGCTTTTTGAAGAAGCCCAGCCTTCAGTCAGAGTTGTGTGTTTTCACAAAGTGTTTAGGTTTATAAATTCAACTATGTCAAGTGCTCACAACTTTTCTCTGTTATCTTCCTGCTGTCTTCCATAAGTTTAATAATAGCTGTCCTGAGTCGCCATCCAGTGGCACGATGACTAAAGTGCTGCAGGGACACAAGGAAAAAACACATTTCATGAAGGCAATTCTCGCACCACTGGACCGTTATTTTATTCAGTTCTGCCTCAATTCAAATGAATGTTTAGCTGATTTATACGTATAAATACATTGATCTTATGGTAACCTCGATTTGATTCCAATCCCTTCCACTTCCACTCCCTCCAAGGCTATGAGTTTATCACAACTTCAATGGTGGTGGGGAGCTACTGTGCTAAATCTTGCCGTTCAAACAGTGGAGCAGAAAGCAGTTCGCCTCCTTTGGCAGCTCAAAGGAGACATGAAACATCATTCCCAAGACATGCAGGTAGCCAATGGGCAAGGCATGACAGACGGACTCATCACTGATCTTGCATCTCTGCCCATCAATCACTTTCCTAAATGATTGCACCGCTCTTCATCCTCCTCTTATCCTCACATCTAATAGAAGCTTATACCGGCTCGAGTTGCTCTAATACATATTGTTGGTAATGAACATTTCCAAGAGAGGAACAGTCCATGGAAACTTCTTATTCTGTTGAAGACTCGGTACATGTGACCCTGTTGAATGATTCATGACCTTTCCTCTTTCCTCTTAGTTGGTATCTCTCCCCTATTGCAGCTTTTTTATTTTTGGACGTTCACTGGTCGGCCTCCATAGTCACCGGCAACATTCTGTACAACTTAATTCCATATTCCATTATTAACTATCCAGTGGAGAAGAACTGGACCCCCGTTTTGACCCATTGTGTCCAAGAGTAAAGGAAGTAGTAACTGAGAGACGTTTAAGGAATCAAAAGTTGTTCTTTGAAGATGTCTGATAATCGTGTCATGTTCCTGTCACTCCTGTGGACACTGGAGCATTTTGGGTAATTCTGAGTTGGTTCACTTGGTTTCTGGAGGTGTCGAGGGTGATGTCAGTGGGATGGCCAGCAAACTGCAGAAGGGTTTCAATCTATATCTCTTTGAAATGACAGGTATTTGCAAACAGGGTTTTACAGATGTAGTTTCAAGATGTCTGTAGTATAAACAATATCTGTAACGCACTGACATTCATTCAATGTTCCCACATTCCCTTAAATCCTTGGAACTTTGAGATGAACCCGCACAGTTTCTAAGTGGATGAGCAGATGGGAGCAGTTGGCTTCAACTGACCTAAAGAGCTGAATGTATCCATGGATGGGAAGGGAACACCACAATGACACATCCACAAGCCGAACATCCCCTCTAACAAAATGTTAGAAGAAATGCAGATTTGCATCACTATGGCTTTTTGTCTAAAGCACATTAGCCACAAAACATACAGTATTGTTCACTTCTAGCATTAGACATGAAAGTGAATTATTAATCCATTAAAATAACTCTAAGGTGTTTCAACACCGCATTAAGAATCAAGTTTATTTCAGCTGAAGCTTTTATCCACCAAATAACATTTGAATTTGAATTCAACATGTTACTGTGAATGCCCCCCCTCTGTCCCTGCCCAACCAGAGACCACCACAGAGAGAGAGAGAGATACAGAGAGAGAGAGAGAGAGAGAGAGAGAGAGAGAGAGAGAGAGAGAGAGAGAGAGAGAGAGAGAGAGAGAGAGAGACATGGGTCTGAGAGGCTCTTAACCCTGAGGAAGTTCGTGTTTGGTCTTTCAGGGGGACAAATCCTACCTCTGAATACAACCTTGAGCTCAGCGCCCCTCCGTGTGTGTATGTGTGTGTGTGTGTGTGTGTGTGTGTGTGTGTGTGTGTGTGTGTGTGTGTGTGTTGTTCATTTGGGAAAATGTGTATCTGGGTGTGTCAAATCAAGGATGGATGCAATTTTCAGCAAATATTTGAAATTATCAGTAATTAATCAGTAATAAATTGTTCCGGCTGACACTAAACAGTGCAGTCTATGGTTTATAAGTAGAACAGAGGTATTCAGGAGGACCGCATAGGTGCCCAGCAATCACCAATGCACACACAGTACAGACACACACACACACACACACACACACACACACACACACACACACACACACACACACACACACACACACACACACACACACACACACAGCAGAGCCTTGTGAAGAAACTCGATACAAAATCAGAGAGTCAGGCAGGCCAAAATTAAAGCCATGAGTCTGTGAGCTCAGAACTAATGACAGGCTGCCATGCCGAGGAGGGGCGGAGAAGAGAGGGATGGAGGGATGAAGGGATGGAGGGTTGAATAAAGACGGAGAGTCTACGAGGGGCTGCTGTTGCTGCTTAGACCAGATCCAGTACATACAGCAGTAATAAGTCTTTTTAGGGAAGCGGAGCAGCCTTGGAAGGTTTACTTTGCTTAATACACTACGATTTGTCCACAGACGGTGGCTTGTTCAGCCACTGAGGGCCTCCACCTGATGAACAGCGACTCCCAAATACACACATGTGCAAAAACACACACTGAAAGACACACAAACACACACAAACAAGTATCTGCATACATGCTTTCATGCCATAATGAGGACTGAATCAGACACGCCCTGAATGACCCCTGCTCGGTGGGCACACACATTCACTACACACATTCACACACTACACACAGAGTTACACACACATGAAGCCAGCATCTTATCTAGCCCCTTGACCCTGGCTGACAGCACCCTGTGTTCTCTCCCCACTGTAAAGAGAGGTCCAGTGATAATGAAGCCAGAATGGAGAGTTCAGACAGAATTACAGCTGGAATGCTGCCAGAGCCCCATCACTGTGTGTGTGTGTGTGTGTGTGTTGGACAGAGGAGAACAATAAGTGTGTGTCTGCTCAGCCAGGCAGAGTGATGGATAAATACACCTTTAATAAAAGACCAGTGAGTCAGTACAGAGACAGGCTGAAGGGAGCAGAATAGAGCGGTGTTGATCACAAAGATCAGTCCTGAACATCCAGGAATATCATCCAGTAAATGTCCATGTTAAATGGCATATTACGGGAAATGTGTGTATTAAAATTATGAAGTAGGTAGCGCGTTTAAAAAAACAAACAAACACAAGTTGACGTAAGTGAAGCTGTAACTTCTTGTTTTTTTATACCACTTTAAACATGTATAGTTTTCTCCTGACTCAGTATTTGCTATTTGTATTGTTTTATTCAAGACCACTCTTTCTACAAAGAGCAGCTGTCTCGATATTATTGATCCAAGCACCTCTTCATTGTAGTCTGTGTCTGCCCACTTTACCAAGAGGAAGAAAAAAAAAGGAAGGCAGCAAGAAAAGAACTAGCATCAGTCTGAGAAGAATAATACATTGTGATTTGGAAATGAATGAATTAAAAAACACAAACGCAGTAGAAGCCGTGACATAACTTGGTTCGGAAGATAACAGTAGAGGAAGATGTCCATCAGAGGAACAGAACAGACTTCTATTTCTATGGCGTCCATGTTCTGTGCGAGTGTGTGTTCGTGGTGGGGGTACGGTGTTGATACACATGCTTCATAGGATGAGTGAAAGGCCTCCTCCAAACTGGATGGCATCACCACTAAGTCTTTGATCACTTTTTGCATCTCCAGCAGGGGCCAACTAACACACACACACACACACACACACACACACACACACACACACACACACACACACACACACACACACACACACACACACACACACACACACACACAGACACACACACAATTTGATCTTTTAATCTGTCGTCTTAATCCCCGTTTATAGTGGGAATTTGGTGGCCACCCTGTCTAATCTGGATGTACTGGAATTGCGGAATGATTCATAATTGCTTTTTGGAATAAAGGGAAAAATTCAAGCAGAAACAGGCCATGTGGTCTATGACACATTCACATCTCCAATATTATTACACATTTCCTGGATTATTAATGCGATTACTTGTATTTATGTGAACAGTATTCCATCAATCTTCACACTTCTTTTGACATTATGTGGTACAGATAAGGACAACTTTCAAGTTCAATTTTGCCACTACTTCGTCACTACCCATTTATAAAACACAAAAGCCCCGGCTTTAACACACATAGGTACGAGATGGTAATCCCTAAACGACCACAAACATCAATGGACATTCTAATTCAGTCATACGCAGACACACATTTGATGCGGTTAAAACAAGCAGGTAAAAAGGAGAAAGTCTGAACTTGTGCAGGTGTAACGCGCTCCAGGGAAAGAACCCCTTCATGGTTGTCTACATCCTCCTTGGAGAAAGAAGAATTTGTGGATGACACTAATATATTTTTGGTTCTAGATGTCCTTTCACCTGGATGACAGAGAATCTTAACATCGGATTATTCATTGATAAAAAAATACCTATTACAATAGAATGAAAGATAAAATTAATAGCTAGTCGCCACAGTTCCATATATTATGCGGCCCATTTTGAGGTGTTTTGGGAGCCAAGTTATTCATATGGCTACACACCTTAATGATGTCATGACAGCATGAATAACAAATCCTGACACCCTCAATACATTTGACTTTTTGTAAATAGGAAATAGCTTTTTTATCTGCTTTACCACCAGCAAACCTCAGCCTTAAATATTTTTAGAGTGGTTGCCTGTGTGTATTCGTGCAAGTGATTAAATAAAAAAAAGAAGAAGCAATGACTAAGTGTTCCTGTCAGGGTTCATCAGGGCGCCACTGTGTCTGTATTTCCCAGGATTTAATACTCTGATAGTCCACTTGGTGGTGCTGGTGCTTTGCGCCCATGAGGCTCTTCGGCAGGGAGTTGAAATAAGTGGCCTCTGTCAGCTGTTGTGCAGCCGCAGTGCGCTTCCGCAAATTATTCAATATATCAATGAACTATATGCATTTGGACACAAATACATGTATGTATTTAAAGTCAAGCAGTGTTCATTATAAATGCAGTATACTGGGTATTTATAATGTGAGTTTGAAGGAACAGCTCATAATTCCTTCTGTCTGCACATGTTTCCTGAGAGGGAATCATGTAAATCTACAAATAAAATTGTGCCCCTGTACAATAAGCCGTGGCATAAGAAAAAAATGTGAGTCTGCGTATGAGTCTCACCTTAAAAAGGGGCAGGTGTACTGCGGCATCACAGAAGTATAGTCATTGATGTATGGGTAGAAGACGATGATCTTAACAAATCTGGAAATTAAATATACAGACCAAGGGCACGTAAAAATCCTCTGCCGGAGGAAGTAGATAGAAACAGTACAGATAAAATGGAGAGGAGGACATTTTAACAAAGTAGCCATAAGCAGGATTTAGTCTCATACATTTGAACTAGATTGTCATTATCCATTAGTTTAACTCACTCTGGCGGGGTATAATATAGCGTCTTTGCAGCGTTTTAGAGCAGATTACTGACAAAAAAAAGCATTGCCACGCATACATTCCAATCAATCATCACTGCCACAACCGCATCATAGTCATCGGCACTCAGTCATTAAACAGTCCATCCAGTGTCTTCGCCGTGCTGATGGGAGTCCATCTGGCGGCAGATACGCCAATAGCTGCCACTGTTGAACGCTTGCCTTCAGAATCGTGAAGCGACAGACAATGTTCCACACCAGCTGTGGTGATGTCTTCCTCTTTTCACTGATACACATATCAGATGAAGAGCAGATTAAAGATACCTCAGGTCCAAGAGGAGCAATATGCAAATTCCGTCCTGGCCATGGAACAGTAGACCAGCTCTTTACCCTTGCAGGTCTGATTGAGGGGTCATGGGAGTTTGCCCAACCAAGTGTTTTGTTGACATTTAGCCTTGAGGCCATGAGGCATTTGAGGCCATTGTTCTTTGCAGTAAACATTTGGATTGCACCCTACAGGTTGGGAGTGAGTCACTGCCCCAAACGAGGGAGTTTAAGTATTGCAAGGTCTTGTTCACGAGTGAGGGTAAAGTGGTGATTCGTAAGACCGGTTCGGCGTGGCGTGAGCAGTGATGGAGCAGTTGAGGCGAAGAGGGAGCTGAAGGCAAAGCTCTCGATTTATCCATCCATCTATGGTCACACCGTGACCTATGGTCATGAGCTTCGGTTAGTGACGAAAGAATAAGATCACAGATACAAATGGTCGAAATGAGCCTCCTTCGTAGGGTGTCTGGGCTCAGCCGTAGAGATAGAGCTCGGAGCTCAAACACCCGAAGGGAGCTCGGGGGAGAGCCGCTGCTCCTTCGCGCCGAAAGGGGCCGGCTGAGGTTGTTCGGGCATCTGATCGGGGTGCCTCTCGGACAATCTTCCTGAAGAGATTTTCTCCGGGCAAGACCAACTGGTAAGAGGCCCCAGAGTAGACCCAGAAAACACTGGAGGGATTACATTTCTCTTCAGGCCTGGGAACGCCTTGGGGCGCCACAGGAAGAGCTGGAAAGCATTGCTGAAGAGAGGGACGTCTGGATTACCCTCTTAAGCCTGCAGACCCCTGTGATCTGGCCCTAGATAAGTGGATAGTAAATGGATGGATGAACAGGGAACATGGGGAGCAAGAGAGATGTACAACAACAAAGGTCCCTATAACCAGGGTCAAACCAGGGCTGTTGCCTCGGTAAGGCATGTGTCTGAACGACTGTGGCACCATGACGCCTGCCTTTTTTCTGGCACATTTCTGAGTAACCTGACAGTCTTAGTAAGTGCTGGCTTCCAAGCTTAATGAGAGACCTAATGAATCAATCAAGGGCATAATGAACAGTATATTAGTGTGAGTGTAAAGGGTCTAAGCAGGCCTACGTGTATGCCAAGACTTGTTTGATGAATCTAGCTATTTTCATTCAAGCTTAACAATTGAAAGAATAAAATAAACTGAGAGGAACTGGTTTTGGCTGGCCTTGCCTTACAGACATGTATGTCTTATGTGTGCTGCATGGTTTCAGTATTACAGTTTAAATCCTTATAAAACAATGTATTTATGAATAAATCTTTTTTTGTGTTACAAAACTGTATAAAAGAAGTGGACATAGTCACTGTGATGTACCCCCTTTGCTTGTGGACTACGGTTTCAGAAGTAACATGAGAGGGTGGAGCTTAGCAATTCTTAGGCGGAATGTTAGTTAACCTTTGTGAACTGAAAACACACTGTGAAAGGGATTACGTTGTAAAACGAAATACAGTTTATCACAAGGTGGCCCCACCCTAAAACATACTGCTCTCTGTAGAGCCTACTGTACTCCTCTATATACAGCCCACCTGTGGTGCAGTTATTGTAAGGCAAAAATAAAAAAGATTCAGGTGGCATTTAATGATGCTTTCAGAATCTTGCTCAAACTTCTCAAATGGACAAGTGCAAGTCACATGTGTGTGACTCATAATGTTCCCACTTTCCATGCTGTGCTGAGGAATTTTATTTACAAATTTAAATGTAGATTAAATGACTCAGAAAATGTAATCATATAGGCCTTCTATATAACTAAGGTAGTCTCCCCCTGATGGTCATTAGAAAGAATGCGGGTTTAAGGAACTTCCGCATTGGCTTTACTTTCACAACCGGCGGTTGCTGCCTGTACAAATTACCATTAAGAGTCAGGGATAATTGATTATATTTGGGATTTGATTTGATTGATTACTATCATACAAGGTAATAGCCATAACATTGGCAGTTGATTATTTGCCATTTGAACATAGGCCCTTATGACTGTTAGGCATCTAAGGCAAAGACATGGAAGGGTGAAAATGAATCAAAGGAAAGACAATAAAAATTGACTTCCCCAAACAAACAAATTGCTTGATGTATAACAGTGACATTTCCCTCGCTGCAGAAAGGCGTGTCTGAAAGGCAACACACCTTAGAAGCTGACAGTCGGGCCTTCACGAGTAAAATAAATAGCTGCAAATCACGCTGATAAGCATGAGGGAGCAGGGAAAACAGTGGGTCGATACGGTGAGTGAAAGATTCATCTGAATAAACCAAATCAATCAAATATTCATAAAGTATTCCATGCACTTTGTCAAACACAAATGACACTGGAGCCTGAAGTAAACACTCGTGGGGGGCTGGGAGAGGAGGAAACCCTCGTCAGCTACCAAACAAATCAGAGACAGAAGAGCAGGCCGGACGAAAAAAGCAAAAATGTGGTTGTACCGATGTTGACGCCCTCTTCTATCATGCTCTTAGTCTTGGCGATGTGGGCCTGTCCCTGACCCAGAGAGAGAGCATGGAAGTGCTTGCTAATACCAAAGGCCTCCGCCAGCTGCAGCCGGGCTCCTGCAGGATCCACCCAGCAGCATAGAAACAGAACAAAGATCAGAGGAGTCTTGCTGGTGGGTTCCATCACAACCTGGGGATAGCAGAGGGAGTAGCGTCAGCGAAGACCAAAAAAGAAAGAGAGAATAGATGAGCCAACGAGGTGAAACACCTAATGGCAACCCTGTGATGGGGTTGAGTTTTCAAGTAAATCACAATCTACCAGACCGAGACAATCGATGCACGACACGTGTTATTATTTCAAAGTTGACCAAGTACTCAACTTCAACTCAACAGTCGGGAATTACAGCACCGTTGGGGCTCCGCTTCAGTCTCTGGTGGCCTCTTTAGCCATCAAATAGGGGCTTATGGTGGAATGTGGGTGGGCTCAGTCAGATAGTTGGAAACACAGAGAAAGATGGCAAAAGAATTTCTCTTGTAGAGCGCTTTTCTAGGCTTCCGACCACTCAAAGCACTTCAACACTACATGTCATCATTCACCCATTCATGCACTGATGGCAGGCGCTACCATGCAAGGTGCCACATGCCCATCAAGAATACGTCTAATCATTCATACACTGCAGGAGCAGCCTGCGGGAGCTGGGGTTAAGTGTCTTGGCCACAGACGCATCGACGTGGACGAGCGGAGCCGCCTATCGAACCGCCTATCCTCTGATTGAAGGACGACCACGCCCTACCACTGAGACACAGTCGCCCTGTGGCGACTCAACATGGATAGAGGAGAAGGAGACAGAATTAGCGACAGGAATAGATGGGATAACAGCTGACACTCACAGCTTGTGCGCAGTAGGGAGCGGCCGGCTACACAACATGATAACAATATGCAGTTCTGACGCATGAGCTCTCAACAGCTTCTGCAGCTCATTACAGAGATTCTCCCAATCACCGGCAAGGAGGGAGGAAGCCACAGTTGATGGACGGCAGTTGGTAAATAGATGGAGGGAATGGATGAATTAGGTAATGTAGAGCAAGAGAGGGCAGGTGAGACATTACAGCGGAGAAACTAAGTGGAAAAGGCAGACTATATATAATAAAAGGAGGTTATGGAGAAAGAGAAAAAGCGGCTTATTGTGTTAAGAATATGTACAGTGAAACTTTCATCAAACTCGCTGACTTAGTATAGGAGTCATGAATCATGACCCCACATCATTAACTGAGCTAGATAAACACTAGACTCAACTCGAAGCTGAGGGGAGAAGAAATCTTGGCAGCAGCAAAATCCTCCTGTGATCACATTAATATTGAGCTCAACTTTGTCAAATCTAATTCCCACTGATGGAATAAAGCAACGGAAGTGAGTGACAGATACCCACAAACCCACACACTCTCTTGCTTTCTTCTCCCTTCAGTCAAGCAACCATGAATAGATCAGTTGTCATGAAAAGCTTAAGAGAATACAATATCACCAGGGTAAAAAACACACATACACACCCACACACACATACATACACATAGAGGCAAGGGGTTGTTTTTTTAATCAAATACAGAAAGTATACAGCTGTTCTCAATTGTCAAGCAAAACCTTGAAACTTTTCAGTACAGAGCAGGAAACGTATGATGACGATGACACACACACACACACACACACACACACACACACACACACACACACACACACACACACACACACACACACACACACACACACTAACACCTGCTTCACTTCCAACTTTATTGTTGCTGCAGCAGTAAAACAATAAAACCCTCCAACAACCCTCCAACAAAACCAAGTTTCTCAGGAGAACTGTTGTTCGTGGGATGTGGAAGTGTTGTGCAGCTCATCCGGCTCTATCGAGTCCCAGCTCATTGTCCATCTGAACTGCTTCATTAAGCAATCCCAACAATCCTGCCAAATCCACTTTAGCAATGAAGAACCAAACAAACAAATGCATCAGTCACACAACATCTTGTCAATTGAGAAATCCACTGAAAAAAAAAAAGGAAGTTAGGGAAAACATATCCTCTAATGGCTGTCTATGACATCGACTTTGGATGAAAATTGTGTGAGTGAAGGGTCTGTCTTGGAAGGGAAGCATCATTCTACACAGTTATACATCTGAATACACAGTGGAATGCCTTTTGGGGCATTAAGTGTGTTCCAAGCTTTTGAAAGTGTAAGGTTTTACTGTGTTGGATTATCTCAAATCAAATAAGAAGAAAACAAGATGCTTGTGTTCTGTGTTTTCTTACGAGTCCTTGGAGGAAGAAGAAGCTTTTGAGTTGGCACACATCTGGAACTTAAAGAGCAGCTTGTGGACCTCAAACAGGCCATTGCATGTGCAACTGCAGAAGATAAACACACAAACACAGTGTCACTTACAGTGATGCCAAAGAAAACACTCAATGTCTCCTGGGGCCGTGTTGTGGGTCAGGCAACATGGATCTGAGCTGTTGAGAAATGTTAAAACCCTTTTTTTACTTAAATGATTTGACAATTTTCCATCTTCAGGGCTTCACAAATTCAAATAAAACAAAATAAGTCGTTGGTTGAACTGCACACTGTCATTTGCAACCAGTATTGTGAGGTCCCAAGTAGACGTTTTTTCATTTTAAGGTTCTCAAGGTTGACAACCAGTGACCTAGAATGAAATGAGTCTCTTCAAAAGATATATTTTATTTGGCTTACCGTAGTTCTAAACATCCACTGAATGTTCTGCAACTGTAAAGGCCCATTCTACTGTGTTTCAAAGTATGCAAGTTATGCGCCACAGTTCGAAGGTTGTATCTGAAACTTCTTCCTTTTACATTACTTCCTTTCTCCCAGCGAATCATAATTGGAAAACCTCTTTAAGACACTGTTTAGCTGCTGCATGAAGAGTATATAAGACTGCGGTTTGTTATTTTACATTTAGACAGTGGTGGGCCGGCAAGGCCTGCTAAGCCTTCTCTGCTGAAGGCAATTTTATAATTTTGTTTTAAATTTTTTTAATAGCAAAAAGTTATAGCTATTTTGTAATGTAATTGTTTTTCACAAATACACTACATGTATTGTACTTATGTTTCCCTATTAGCTTATTTTCTCATTGCACAGCTCCTGTGTTCCTCTGCCTGCTGCCTTCAGCCTGCTGCGCTGCACAGCTGACTCTGACTGAAAGGGAAAGTAGAAAATCCATGGCTCGCCACTGCATTTAGAGCAATCTTAAACAGTACACTGTCTAAATGTTCACATTTGACTGCTTATAGTACTGTATATTTGGTAGTTTTTTTAATTATAATCTTATCCACTTGCGGGCCGTGGATTTTTTACCTGCACATTCAGTGCTGTTTGAATCTCGAATCAGCTGTTTAACAGCTGGGCGTATATTCTAATACATGTAGTGTGTTTGTGAAAAACAATTAAATTATAAAATAGCTATAATCTTTAATTAGCCACTGAATCTTATCAAACCCCAAACTAAAGGCAAATCAACCAAAACCTGCTACATAAACCTACGCAATACAAACCACTACAAATAAAAGGTAAATTAAATTAAAAAAAAGAGATTAAATAGCTAGCTAGCTATTTAATCTAACTAACTAACTAACTAACTAACCCAAACCAAGGCAAATCCAAACCAGGGTCTTGTCAAAAAACTATATTATTGAGTCTAAAGGTTGATAATTGCCCCTAGGTATCTAGCATGCAGTGCTTTACACAAGTACATGCAGTCTGGTTATTAGTTCTGCCGAAGGTCTAAACATGGTGCTCTTTGTGGGTGCAGTTTCATTCTGGCAGTGCCAAAGCTTTACCTGTATTTTTAAGAACATGCTGACTTAGAACAAAGTCAGAGCTAAAAGTTTGGTCCCAGCAGAGAGTGAAGGAAGAGAAAGAAAGGTGGAGAGCCAGAGAAAAATGAACAAAGGGGAAGCAGCTAATAGTTTGCAGGATCTAGGAATAAAAAATTGATAGGGTAAAATAAGGTTCTCCATCCGTCAGCATTGCTGCAGTGGAAATTAGTCTATGCTCGAGTTTATTCTTCTGCAATACCCAGGTGTGAGAAACAGTTCTTCTCTTCTGAATCTTTGGTCTGTATTCTTGGGTACAGACTTTGCATGTCTTCTTCTTCATTCTGTGGCAATATGTCTGACTGTTGTTGTTTTTTTTAAGTTGTGTAACAGCTGTCTGTGTAACAATTCACAAGTGAATTACTGTTTTACATTGTATTGTTTATAGTGTGAGGTTTGGGAAATGTGTCTGTATGTTAAACAGTCTATAAAAAACACACCACAATGTACCACAATGTTACAAAGTGCCATGTGAGTCTTCATTTGTCTCAAGATGTACATTCATGTCTGACAAATTTGTCATTGAATGTTTGCTTATCCTCCCTCAGCTCTCTCCCTCCTCTTCGTCTCTCCGTCCTTAGCTTTTTATACTACTTTCCTACTGACCTCAGCACTCCTTCTCATCTTCAATCAGCCCCCCTTTCCCCACCTTTTCTTTTCTCTCATCCTTCTTCCTCCCCATTATGTCCTCCTGCATGGCTCCTTGCCATCCATCGTGTTTGTCTTCTTTCTGCCTCCTCTCTCACCTTATTTGTCTTATTTCCTCCTCCTTCTTGCACGCTCACCCTCTCTCCTTGCTTCATATGTCCCTGTCCTCCTACTGTCTCTTAATAAGCTCCTCATCTCCCTATATTCACATTCTTAGTCACATCTCCCTCTTTGTCTGCCAGCATCAATCCAATAAAATACATATTTATACATCATGTGTCTTATTATTCCTTGCACTACGAGCGACCCCGTTCACATTACACATAGTGATTTAACCCATTGTTAATATAAATCTAATATAAGAAATAATAATATCAAATCCTGATTTTATCTGGATTTAAGTCACAGTGAGCACTATAGAGGCATAGTATACTTTTGAGCATATTCATCAGCTGTAGTACAGCACTGCATGATGAATATAACAAAGTTATATGCATATATAATTATGAGATTACTAAAAATATACTTATACATACTTATAAAAATACATCCTAAATTTGTCTTGCTGTTACTGCATTAGTATTGGAGTTACTGCATTAGTAGATTACTGTATTAGTATTGCAGATTGTGGATACTGCATTAGTATTAAAGCTACTGCTTTAGTATTACAATTACTGCATTAGTATTACAATTACTGCATTAGTATATCACTGCATTAGTATTGTAGTTGTGAATACTGTATTAGTATTGCAGAGACTTCTCAGAAAAGTTGTTAACATATTTTTGTTTAAGGATTGGATAATATCCTGCCGAGTCTCTTTAATTCCATTACACTTTTCCCTCAGGTCATCCAATAGCGTCTTTCTGACACATTAGTTTTTTGCCCCTCCACCTCTTCTGGTCCTCTCTGCAACTTTTTTCCAAACTCCTCCCTTCCATTCCCCATCTCTTCCTTGCAATCCTCCCTTAGTCCCTTCTTCCTTACAGCTCTTCACAGCATGTGTGTGCTTTCCATCTGCTCTGACACCTGAGTGTGAGCCAGTGGCCTCTTTCAGCATGGTTAACGTAAATCAGAAAAGTGATGTCAAAACGTCCAACTGCAAGCCATACAAATGACAAATGGATTAAAATACATGTACAGTGGTGTCAAAAAATAAATAATTTTAACTAGAAAGGTGTGCTCAGTAAATAGGTCTGCTACGCCCGCTGCCGTAATGTGTTATTGAATAAATATAACCCACAATTGGCCAACTGCCCATCTAGTCAGCAATGGTGTCAAAAACACAAAAGACTGTCCTGGCGGAGATAATAATAAAATTGATTTTAATAACTGCTTGCTTTAGTTTAAATACTGAAACCGTCAACCGTATTTAATTTACCAGAAAGAGCTGCAATAAAGGATAATCCACAAAGAGACATGCTGACAGGAAGCACAGCAGGATCCCCCTCTGTGGAGTGTTTATTTTCATAATTACATTAGTTTGGACTTTTCCCATTAGTACATAATTAAGTGTGTATTTATATGTTGGGTAAACATGTATTTAAAATTAACTTTGTTGTATTTCATGATAGTTCAAGTAATACTTCTGCTATTTAAACCCAGACTGAAAAACTTACCTCTGTGTGTGAAGCGTGCTTTATAAATGAAAGGGCCTTGCATTATACTCTTAGCACAATGGAGGGGTGTACTGTATGGACGAACAAAGAGACAAAAAGGGGTATTGATAATTGTCAAGTCAGAAGGAACGGACGACACGGCTATTAGAGAAACATGCCACTCTCACACGCTGCAGTCGCAATCCATAACCGCCACAACTCAATTGTCCCTAAATGTCACGCTGTGGCTACATCGCGAGCTGGCAGCTGAATGAAGTAGGAGCGAATGAAGCAGAGCGAAGACCTAGAGAGAGAATGAAAGGTCAGCGGGACCAAAGAGGACAAAACTGTCCGAATGGCACACACACTGGGAAGAAATTGGCCAGAGAAAACAAAGCCGAGCGAGCAGCGGTTCTGTGGAGACGGAGGACGCTTTGAAAGGCGGCGAGGACGATGAGAACAACGATGACCTAAAGATCGGGATGGAGAAATACTGAGGTGACTTGCTCTCTCGCTCTCCTTTGCCCTCTCTCTCACTCTCTTTGATAGAGCACACATCTCTGCAGCCAGATGACACATTCAGGACCGAAAGGAAAACAAAATGTTTCAGATATGTCACGATGTTGGCACAAAGTAACACAGCCTGCCGCTAGGCAAGACATTTCATCCTCCAATGTATTTATTTTTGTATTATTAAAAAGGGACCAGGGTTGTTTTGTGTTTGTAACCTGATCAGTAAGAACATCAGAGAACAATGAGGTGTCGTTTTCAGTGTTATGAGATCTTTAAGTCTGATTGTGTCCTATTACTTTTCAGTGATCATAAAAAAAAAGGATTTGTCACGTATAAGCAATCTACCTCCAGCACAGTACGGACAGCGGTGGTGTCACATTGTTTTACTGCTTTGGTATTTGCAGTTTTTATACAAAGTGGAGATGTTAAATGAGCCAAACACCTGTCAACATTGGGAAATCTTCTGGAAAGTGACCATATAAAACAATTATATATTACATTTTTTTTTTTTTTTAATATGTCTTAAATTTGTTTCCAAATTCTGAATTTCCAAATTACCTTATTTGATGCAACGAGGCATTTTTTTTTATCTTGTTCTTTTTCAGATTTTTACTAAAATAAAGAGATCCATGAATGTACTTGGCAAAAAAATGACCATATACACACATGAAAAGAGTTAAGTATGAAAAAGAGGGGGAAAACAGAAGAGCCAGTAGTTTTGGAAAACAGGAAGGACATATTAGCTCCTGTAAACCTTCTTTGAGGCCTTCTCTAGCTTTCCACTACTAATGGCTTATCTGATACCCAGTCAAAGCAAATCCCTTCAAATACCAAGAGCTGTCCTTCAATGTGACCAGAACGCCTCAGTTGATAACGGCCCGAGACAATCTGGCTTCCATTATGAAGGCCTGTTCATGGGCTCATGTTCTCGTGTCCAACCTGTTTTCAATTGCTTGATTACTTTCCTCAACCTGTTAATGTTTGAGGCTGAACTGCTTTACAGAGAGTAAGCGCAGGGAAAGAACATGGGCGGAAACCAGTGACAGAGGCAACAAAGGTCATTGCCGAGAGAGACAAAGGGCCCCTTGGCAATGTTAATGGATTGAAGCAGCCGCAGCAGCAGCAGTTTCCGCTCCCTGCTCAAAACCCCAACTGCTCCAAGTTTTCTATCTGGAAATTCTCTGGGTTGCTAAATAACAAATGAAGCAAATGCCCTTCAGTTGCGTCGTACAACGCAAAGCAACATCCCAAACTGGCAAGAGATGCCTCTAGGAAGTTGAAGGAAATATGCAGCCAGACAGAGATTCACCCTCATGGGGACACACATTTAGTTCTACATGTCAGGGAAAAAAACAGAGGGGAAAAGTGCTACTTGGTTCTGACTGCAATGTACCGCAAAAACAATAAAGGGAATGGATTTTACAAAAAAAATGCAATCAAGAACGTTTTTGTGTACATTTCACCCACACGTTGTCATATCAGTGGGAAGATACATTTCACACATATTTTAACGCAGACATACAGGGATGGAGTGATATCTAAATTTGAAGTTGTCAACCAGTAGTCTCTGTGTTCACCTTTCCTGTGCCACTGGGGGCGACTGGGGCTCAGTGGTTAGCATGCCCGTCTTTCCAGCAGAGGAAGCGGTGGTTCGAGCGCCGCTAGTCCACGTTGATTTCTCTTTGAGCAAGACAATTAACCCCTACAGTAGAAAACTGGATTAAAATTGTCATCAATGGCAAACAGTAAAAAAAAAGAAGGAAAATAATAGAATCCCTTCATTTCCTATTAGATGCTCTGTAAATGTAAATTTGCATTAATATGAACAATACAATAATATCCTTACTCTAATTACCAGACTGGCTGAGCCAAGACTTACTGTTTTATCTCCATGTTGATGATCGACTTGAGAGCCTGGCTTTGAAGGCATGCCATCAGCTGCCATCCTGAAAGAGGAGAACACCACGCACA
Source organism: Taurulus bubalis (assembly GCF_910589615.1). Lineage (NCBI taxonomy): Eukaryota > Metazoa > Chordata > Actinopteri > Perciformes > Cottidae > Taurulus > Taurulus bubalis. Next base: position 11,941,608 of record NC_136591.1, read on the forward strand.
TTGATCAAAGCAACTTCTGTTAGCGTATAGCACTTAATACACAGAGTATTGTAATGAAGACACAAAGCCACATCCATCAGAATCACTCTATCACAAGCTATATAATCATAAAAGCTTAATATGGTTTGTTCATTTCCCCTTCTCTGTTCACGTCTCGAACTCAGAAGAACAGAATATTAGAGCATATTTCAGGGACGTTGTTCACAACCAACGCAGGAAGGCCAAAGTCACCCAGAGTGCAACAGTGGACGCTGTGTTTGTTCAAAGTGTCTTTGCTTTAGTGTGCTCACTGGACTACCGCTAATCTCAGTCAATAGACCTTTAAGACAACTTAAATGTACTGACGCCGGGGACTCAGCTGAGAACGCTGCAGCCCCTCACCTTAGACGGGAACCTGAACCCGGTGAACGTGGATATCTGGATCTCAATGCACACTGAAAACTGATCATCTGAAACACAAGGTCCAATATGCGTTCAATATTGAAGTTCACAAGCATTTTGATGAAGTTTACTTCACTCTTGACACATTCCAAGGGCACGCAGACCGAGGAAAAGTGTATATACTTTTTTCTCTGTTCCCTTCTTTTATTACTATCAGTTTGATTCATTTCCTAACCTAAAAAGTGTATCCTTGCTTTGTGACCTTCCTTCTGATCTCCCCAAATCATCATACTGCTTTGTATTTTATGTGTTTTTATCTTTTTTTTGTCTTCTCTCCGGCGGCTCTACCGTTACAGGGCTGTGATCATCAAGATGAAAATAAGCTCAGTGAGTCAGAGGGGAGACGTTCCACCTGCACGCCAGCGAACTCCATCATACTTTACAGCACTTGAGAAAATGATTCTTCTACAAATCACATCTCATCTTTTGTAAACAGCATCTAATTACAAATCAAACTTACGGTGATATTATTGTGAATGTGTGACTTTGAATCTCGATTTCTTGATAGGGAATTTTCACCTTCTGTAATCCTCTTTGAAAAGCACAAAAAAATATATATATCGCCAAATGAAAATCTGTGTGCTTCCAATACACAGGCAAGGGGAAGGAAAGAAGCACTTTAAAGATTTAAAAGCAAAACACACGTCTTTTCATGTTTTTTAAAGTCTCTTTTATTTGTTTTTTTGTCTTTCATAAAAGTTAAAGTAAATTAGCAATTGCTGTTACAGTATTTATTTTTGCAGCAACATATTCCAAAGCTTAACTCATATGCTATATACTCTTATACTCTTATACTGCTATATACTCTTGGACTTTTTCAGATATCGACGAATTGCTCGAGTGACCCTAACCTAAACTTATCACCAATCATCTCGCTGACATTACTCCTACAGAGTTAATGGCCTCAATTAAACAATCTGGCCATGCCATGGAAATGGAGATGGCCAAAAATAAAATACTACAAATGATCCTTTAGGTCAAGATAAAGAAGGAGTAGTACTGCCGTCCTCCCCCGTTTCTCTCTTTGCGTTGGGTGACACAATTTGTGTTTTATTTTTCTATTATTTGTGTGTACAGGCTTTTAATATGTAGACTTTTAAAAATGAGATATTTTCTCAAGAACACTAACCTAGAGAAAAATGAACCTTTTGTAAAGGTTCATACTCGTCAGGTTTTATCAGCTTGTTTTTAGGCCACTTGACCGCTCCCATTTCCCCACTGTTTCTTTGCCACACTCCCACTCGCCTCTTTGCCAGGGCCAAATGGCTCCGTTTCCCTCGCGTTGCTCTCTCCTTTAATTCCCTTCCCCAATTCATCCCTTCATCCTGCTGCCGTCGCTCTCCCAGCTGTCTCTTGGCCTCCGCCCAGGTGGGCTCTTTGCCCTGGAGGATCATGATGGCCCGCATCACTGTCTCCACCAATGCTGGGGGACAGCCATGGGACTTGATCTGTGTCATGTTCTTTATATTCATAGACTCCAGAGTAAATGAGAAAAGACAGCAAATAGGTGAATGGAAGACCGCAGGCTACTTCTTGTTGAGTCACATTCTAATGTATGAAGGCCAGATGCTGAGATAGATTAACACATTCTGATGGCCACTCTTTATAATCTATACTCTTCTTTGACCACCTCCGCCGACAACATCCAATCATCAGTTGCAGGGAACACCTTTTGCCTTTCATGATTGCATCTGTCACCCCTTTAGTTTCTCCTCAAAAAATGAGACAAAGGCTCAGAGTTTTGATTGGATGAAAAGTTAGAGCTGGGGTGGCAACATCAGCAAGAGTACGCTGGATTTTACAAATCCCGCCCACGGTTGGAAAACTCATTTCCAATGAAAGTAGCGAGCAGCACTTGCTCAAAAGTCGCTGAATCTGACGAGAAATTCAGCAAGTACAACACTGACAGCCCGTCCCTTCAGGCCTTCCTCCAAAGCCACTCCCCCATGATTGTCAACATGAACTGAAACAACCAACATGGCCATTGTTGATACTCACAGCTGTCAAAGCTAGCAGCTTGTGGAAGACTCTGGTGACATGATGAATGCACGGGCAGGTAGACAGGTAGGCAGGCCATGCAATCATTTATTTTGAATGAGAAGGTCTGAGGACTACAGGCCTACAACACCCACAGATACAAGATTTTGATTTATTTTTGTATTGTCAGGATTTAAAGAACATTTCAACTAATATAAAAAAGGCTTTTTAAAAATACATCACACCACCCTATCTTTAAAGGAACACTACGGTTATTAAATGTTATCCTGTGGGGAACAAGAATATCCGGAAATCCATCAAGTAGCTATTGAGACATTTCACTGAAAACTGCAAATGCCAACCTCATATTTCAGTTTGGAACAAAGTGGTGGCACATCATAAGTTCTTCATAGTTACTAATGCAATGCTATATTTCTGTATCACCTTGCCATATTGTGTAAAAACCATAGTCCTGTTTCTGTGAGATTGCCACAAAGGTCATGGGATAAATTGATTGTCCAACAGTGTCTCATAAAAAGGAGCACAGCCGAAAGGTGGCGGGGAAAAAAAGCTTTTGTGTCAGAGGTACATGGTTAAAGCGACTATACAAGGCTTCCCTTCTGCGGCTTGTCAAGCTGTCTTCTGCTGTACAACAACGGACGGATACTCGTCTCACTGTCTCTGGAACTCTGCCACCTGCTTCTTGCTCCACAGACATGGCCTCCACCTCCGCCCACGTGTCACTGATCTTAAAAAGGCTACAATGAGGCTCGCTCACCTGCTCCCCTGCTCTCCCAACTCAGTGCATTTCACACACACACACACACACACACACACACACACACACACACACACACACACACACACACACACACTTCAGATAAGTGACATTATGGTTGTTATAGAGACCGGTGTTTAGCGAAGTGAATCGTCAGACATTTTCTGTCTGCCTTCATACAAATTTACATGCCCATAAGTAGGCTGAGTTGTTGGTTGCTGAAGAAGGCTATTATTACAGTCTTCTTTAAATTACTAACAAGCACTGGTCAATAACTTGACTTAACATGACTTTAAACATGATTCAGCATTTTTCAGAATAGGACCCTTTTTCACTGGATTGACTGGACTAAGGTACAAGTAACACTTGAATGATTCAGAAATGCAGCAATTTCTTATTTCTAATATCTTTGTTTTTTCTATACATATATATTTAAATGCATATATTGCATCTAGTAATTTACAAAACACAACAATACGTTCTTGAAATTCCAAATCTCTCAAAGAGAGGCTATGGTTTACAACATGGTCAACATTTGTCCGTTTGGTAACGGGAATATAAACGGGGCATCTGGGTAGGCTCTCAGATGAAATTGCAATCAGCTGTGGAAGGATTATTATTTCATTTCATTGTAAATATTCTGCTCAGATATTTTATATATTTCAAAGCAGTTACTGCAGAAATGTGCCAGTTGTATTAGCATTTGAAAAATGTGCTATTGCGAATATATAGTGTTTTCCAGGAAAAAAAGTTTGGTCCATATCCAACTTTAAACAAATAGCTTAACATTTTGGGGAAACACTTATTCACTTTTCTCCTCTGAGAGTTACAAGATTGATACTACTCTCACGTCTGTGTGGTAAAGGTAATGCATGTTTGTATAAATATACTTTCTCGCAAAGAGCTTATTCAGTTATGACAAACCATTATGAGAACAATCAAAATAAAAGGCTACTGCTCTCTGACATTCCAAGTCAGGCCAAGCTAAATCCAGCATCGTAGAAAAGAAACCCTAATTTAAAACGAGGTCTGGTCGAGAGGCTCCGCGAATGCAATTAAAGTCAGGTCATGTTTAATGGGCACGAAAATGAAAGCCTCCTGATGTGGAAAGCTGGAAAAAAACGTCTCTGTTCCTGTTCAGCCATGTTCAGGATTCTCTCTCTCTCTCTCTCTCTCTCTCTCTCTCTCTCTCTCTCTCTCAAAGACTATACTGCACTCACAGGTTGGCTCGCCTCGAGGCTCTGATGGGTCAGATACATTTCATGGGGCTCTAAAAGGCCTCATGATGTCAGAGGAAGGACGATGAGATGTAAGTCATCCTGAGGTAAGAAACCCCAGCAGCCACAAAGCAGCCTGAGAACAGCCGACTCGCACACCGACAGACGGAGTTGATTCCTGTGAGCAAACACACACATTCAAATGGTCACAACGACTGTATTTATCATAGCCCATTATAGCCCTGCGAACACAGAGGGTGTCTGGAGGTTTAGAGGTAGGGACGAGGTGAACGTTTTACTCGAGCATTCTTTCAGAAGAGTGACAACATTGGCCGTAAGTAGCATGAACCAATTCAAAGGCAATACCTATATGGGGTAAGGCCCAGAATGGGAGTGAGTTTTTTCCGGTTGTATGGTGTAGCAGGACTTGCTGATCTCTGGCAATGTGATATGGATCCTGCTTGCAGCTCGTGGTCAGAGGGCCAGGACGCCTCGTCGCCCAGAGAATGGTGATTAGCTCCGGGTAATGGTGCCTGCAAGCCCAATTAGCAGCATTATGTGTGACCAGTACCCTATACCACTAATTACAACCGGGCCGTGAGTTTGTGTGTGTGTGTGTGTGTGTGAGTGAATACAAAAAAAGATGGAGGGGTGCTGTGAGGAACAGTGTGTATGTGTGTGTGTGTGTGTGTGTGTGTGTGTGTGTGTGTGTGTGTGTGTGTGTGACAGCAGAAAGAGAGAAAATGACAGCTGACCCTCTCGGCCCAGCAACCACCCTCTCGTTTCCAATTACAGCGAGTCCTCGGGTATTTGCTCTCGCCCTCATTTGCTAAAAACCAAGCGCCAATCAGGCATTAACACACGGTCTCATGGTGAGACAAGGGCCGCTGTCCTCAAGGTAATACTGAGGAGCTGCTGAGGAACTCCATGGAGGGGCATGTAAGACCACCAGTGCCTTTTTAAATTAAATCCTTTTTTCAAATCATTAAAAGGGCATTATTATAAACAGTGAACACAGACCCAATGAATAAAATACACACAAGAGCAACATCCTGAACATTAAAGTTACTTTGAGGAACTTTTAACTGGTTATGAAAGGGTTTGATTTTGATACTCATGACCTTCAGAAAGAAGATTGTCTATTTCTATAAAGTTATTCCTAATGCTTGCCAACACTGACACCATGCTGCTGGAAGCCGAGGCCGTATTGAAAGGAAAGGGAGGCACGGGAGAACCGGAACCAGGACGGAGCAGGGCAGACTGTCAGACCCCGCTGCAGTAAAATGAAAGGTTTTCTCCAGGGAGTCTGGGGCTCGGAAACACTATTGTCCACAGGGATTGCCAAAATCAACAAAAAATGAAAGTTCCTTGCAGCAGTGTGCAGAATACAGAAATGTTACAAATACTACAACAGGCAAAATGTAAGAAATATAGCACACAGCAGGGGGTCCCATGAAACCCTTTCCACTTCAAAACTGTCGCTACGTGTAGCGCTGAAAACAGTCCTGCTGCCGTTTACCACATTCTACAGAAAACCCTCAATTCCCCCTCAATTTAGTATGTTAATCGGAATAAAGAATTGGGATTGGTTTATTTACATTCAAGTAGATTTCATGTAATTAAATACCATTACTGGTGACAATACTACAGTGACAGTTGTTTCATATAATGTTCCTTTCTTGGTGTCATTTTGGTGCGACTGGAGCTCAGTGGTAGTTCTTCAATCAAAGGGTCAACGGTTCAATCCCCGGCTCCGCTAGTCTATGTCAAGTCCTGATGGGCAGGTGGAACCTTGCATGGTAGCCCCTCCCATCAGTGCATGAATGAGTGTGAATGGGTGAATGATGACATGTAGCGTTCACTACAAAAGCGCTATTTGAGTACAGTCCATTTATCTTTTTTAATTTACCTCCACAGAATATGTATATGTACAGATTAACTTTAGAACATGTACTGAACAACGCGTAACATTTATTCAAAATTTGAATTATATATACAGTATATGTTTTTGAGTGTCTGGTGTAGATCAGAAAGACAAAAAAAAGAGGTATAGATAGAAGCATAATGCTTATATATTCCAATCCTAAATTCTTGCCAATTAAATCAGATAATTAATTTGATATAAAATATATATATATATATATATATATATATATATATATATATATATATATATATATATATATATATATATATATATATATATATATATATATATACACACATACATTTCATTCACACTTGTAACCCTCAAACATAGTTTTATAAACAATCCTTTTTAAACCAAATTGAGCCTACTTCATCCCAACATGGCAACTTGACTTGAGGTCCTGCTTGGAACCAAGCAGAGATGAAAGTGCTGAGAGGCAATTGAGTGTGTGCTTTGTTGTGTGTTTTTAAGTATATTTTCACCCTTTTGTACTGGTGAGGCAGAGTTGTTTATTTGTGAGTTTTATTAGATTATAAAACCGCACCGGCAATGTATCAGAAACATAGAACAGCAGCATGTAATCCCTCGTTGTTAAAGCAACAATCCGCATACAGCCGCTCCAGGGAGGCTGATGTGCCATTAAGTGCAGCGGCTCTTCAGCCCAGAAGCCCGGAAATGTGATTCACACTGTGCTCCTTTTCATAAACCTGTGTGATGACGGCTTGGAAGTTAGTGTAGGTGCACGGTGAGTGCCTGGCCAAACACATTAGTAGATGAAATTTTCAGCTCTAATTATGTCTGTACAGGCAGGGCTATTCATCTGTGTTAATGCACTCATTGAGGACTACAGGTCAGAACAGTGCGAAACAAGAGAGAACAGGATACTCAAAGAGACGAGAAGAGAAGAGGAGAGAAAAAAGGGGAGGCAGGAAAATATATTGTGTACAAGCCAGATCCGGTTTTATCTGATTTTGTGTTCATTCATCATTAAAAATGTTCACGTTAGGTAAAATTAACGTCGTCTGTATTCATATTTTAGTCACATTCATTCATGTATATTGTTGTAGGAATTGATCAAGTACATTTAATTTGGTGAGAGGCTGTTGCATCATGATCCTTATGCAAGATTCACAACATCTTTTTCTCTGGGATGTGATTTATTGGCGCAATGCATTTGTGATTTACTCAATAAAACCACAGCATTTATTACACGTCTGTGCAAAAGACTTTCATAATTCCCTTTCAATATTGTAAATCACATCTTTACGGCACCGTACGACGTTTGGGGCGGCGAACAATATGAAATGTGAGCTACTTTAGTCATCAGTACAACCACACTGAGAGCACAGAGTCGTCATTCATGGCACAAGCACATTCTTTTAAGTGCTGCTGTTGGTTGAAAAGAGGCTGTCTGAATCCAGTCCAAATCTATGCCACAATAGATCAGGAGGCTTGCAGACAAATTACTACGAGACACCATATACAATATCATATCGCGCTGCTCCCAATAAATACACACAAATATATACAGCTGATATAGGACAAGGTGTTCTACAACAAACAATGTCAGACTCCACCTGAAGGGCTCTCCCACTGGGCTCACACACAGCTGTGTGCTGCTTGTTCCCGACTCGCTCCATCAGGTAGCTGACCGGGGAGTCAAGAGGCTCCACTCCATTGGTTCTCCTGGCACAGCATTGCACACTTCGATGTAGAAAGACAACAGAAACATGCTGTACATTAGTGTTCATCCTCTTTTCTTAATGATCTCCTCAAACCTCTACTGCTGAATCTGATACGTATGAAACTAAGCGGGAGAACCTTTTGGCCCACGATGTGTAGCTCACCGTGTCAAGATGAGTCACAGGTTTTGTTAGCACTTAAACTGCTGGCTGCTATAATTTAGGGCCTTTTTGGAAACACTGTGTTAGTCAGAAGTCCCACATAAATCCTACAAATGTGCACTTAATGCTTTAATTGTATTTAGCATAATTTGCTAAGTGAATTTTAATTCTGTGCACCTTCAAGATGTTTTATTAAATTAACTCTTTCTTGCACATAATTCAGTTCAGAATTCACAGCACAGTATACAGGTTCACTGTGGCAGATCCTGTAGGATAAATTATATGTTTTATTGTTATTTTAGCTAAATAGAGCAGTGGTTTTTCAGTGATGTAGCCCCTGTGAAATATATTTTTTAAGCCAAGTACCCCTTAACCAGTGCAAAATCATTTTTGGAAGAAAACAAATGTAATACACAGTGTGCCATCGGTGTCTGATTTAACAGAATATATACAATTATCTTCATGAACTTACACTGAGAGACAGATTTAATTGAATATCTATTAAATAACTTTTTTCAAAGGATTTTTGAATTGATGCTATTTTTTTATATATTTTTTAAAATCTCAAGTACCACCTGGAGCGCCTTCACGTACTCCCATTTGAGAACCAGTGAAATAGAAGATCAAACCCATCCATATGATAGAGAGTTGACTGAGTAACTTCTTATATCCACATTCATTCAGCTTTAGGGCGAAAATAACTAAATACAAATTGAGACAAAAAATGAAAAAATGAGACAAAAAATGAAAAATGTTTGATTTCAGGGGCTTTACAGAAATCCAACTGCGTGCAACATTTTGAAACCATGGGAAAATGAAACATTTTGAATATGTTAGTATGTAAAAAAGAACAAAAGAAGAACATAACTGCTTCTGTCTCTCTGTCGGCAAGGCAGACAAATCTCCTTCTGTATAGCTGAGTGAAGATGATGAGAGGGACTGTACAAAGGCAGATGTAATTCATCAAAATGGTAAATAAGGTCATTAAATCAGGAGTCAAACTTCTTTATCCTGTTTTAGTTGGAATAATTGGGGAAGTCGTTAACTACAAATTGGGTCCATTGTCAATTGAGCAGGTCTTTCATGGATCTTTTAGATAGGAGAAGAAACATTATATTTCTACTTATGGCTTTGGACGGTCTGCACCTTGAACCAGTAGTATTTCCCCCGCTGCATCTACACTACTTCAGTGTCCTTGAGCAAGGTACTCACCCTCGGCTGTAGTGGAGCTTGTCACCCCAATTTGTGGAAAAGTTTTACGAGGTACAGTAGTTCTCCCTCGTGAATATGAAGAGTCTGAGAGTGTAGCCACGAGTATGCTCCATCAACCCTCCCAGAATAAATACAATTTGAAGGAATACAGAAAGCCTGATTATCTCGAAGAGATGAATAAATACAAATTACCTCTGCTTTCACATCCAAAATGTCACTTTGTTGATACTGAACTATTAGAAGGGAGCTCCTTTTAGCAGGGGAACAATTGTGAGATGACAGCAAATAACTGTGACAAATAGCGTCTGTGCAAAGTGTTCCATTTAGTGGAGATCAGCAACATAAGGGCTGCAGTTTGAGACAATTAATATTTAATGTTCAGACAGTCACAGCATTATAATTCACTGCAATTATGCACCAATGAGCTTCTCTTCCTCAAACTGAGGCACAACAATCTCCATACCACTGCAATGTAGTGATTTTGATTATTCTCTCTATTCTTCCCAAAAACTGTTGCGGTTCAATACGTAGTGAAGAAGCAGCGGCATGAGGCATGAGGAGCCCTGGTCTGGAACAGAGGACTGATGGAAGATATACATGGCCATGGTTTCGATCTAATCTGGTTTCATTTCCGTCTTTGGATCCAGTTTTCCTTGTTTTAATTTCTTAGAGGTTAGGGTGATTTCCTGAGTCGATGGCATCAGATATAGTCATGTTCTTTCTCAAACATCAGTTAACGTGCAACACTGATGCACTACCGGCGTTTGTGTGCGTTTGTGTGTCCCTGAGCCTGAATCAGTTTGCAAGTGTTTAGTCGGCTTTTTAGTCAACGGCATTGCTGTGTCTGTGTGTGTGTGTGTGTGTGTATGTGTGTGTGTGTGTGTGTGTGTGTGTGTGTGTGTGTGTGTGTGTGTGTGTGTGTGTGTGTGTGTGTGTGTGTGTGTGTGTGTGGAGATCTCACCTTGTTTGAACTGCTGCTTGCCGTACTGCTTGGTGACTTCCTCCCGGAATACCTGGTTCACAGATAGAGTTGGCATTCTCAGACAGGCTCCGCTGAGGGGAAACACACACACACACACACACACACACACACACACACACACACACACACACACACACACACACACAGACACAGCAATGCCGTTGACTAAATGGGAAGCCGACTAAACACTTAAAACACTTACAAACTGATTCAGGCTCGGGGATGTTTTCCAAAAGGCAAGTGATGCTGCGATTGGAGACTTTCAGAGCAGAAAAAACTGTTGGATACTTGTTCACAACCCTTGGCATTGACATCATAAACAGAATGGGTATTCTGGAGAGACAGCTTGTACAACTGACAAAGGGGTAACTAACATTATCGACACTGGATACATTTGCGTATGATCAAATCTGATAGACAGTTTTGATTAACTGCCAAATTCGTTAATTTATCCTCAATCCGCAGGGCCTCTGATTAGCACTGCCAACAACTTTCCACTTTCCCCACCTCAAAATTGTTCTGATTTCTTGTTATATATTGTTTTGTGAAAGTGTCGTCAATGTTAATGGATTTCCATTCACACCTACACAAACCCACAACACCCACAGCCATGTACAAACGACATGCAACAACACAAAAGCCATCAGGGGAGTGTTGATCCATGGTGTTTCTAATGCAGAGCTATTGACTTGCAATGGCATGTGGTAAAGTGTCAGATTGACAGCAGTGTGCAGAGAGCAGAGCCTGGTGCTGAGAGGCCTTCTCTCTCTCTCTCAGCTACAGGGTGGCTTTTAGCTGAGCCTCATGCTGGGCGTCACAAAGGAGCTTCAAACTGGATCTGAATCACAGAACTGGCCAACAGTGAACACGGCAAAGACACATCAGAGTGCAGCAGATGAGGACCTCTTACATCGATCGTGGTAATGTATTGGATTGACTGGAGAGAACTGTCGCTGTGAGTTGATGCACCAGGGGAATTTTCCTGCACAATGTGTCCATTTAAATATGTGTATAAGTCCGTGTGTGTGTTGTGTTCTCAGACACTTTGTGTTCGATGGCGTCCTCCAGCTGGGTCTTAGTGCACTTCTTGAGAACCTTCATGTCCAGCTGGTCCTCATACACACAAGACTCACTGAAATCATCTTAAACAAGAACACAGAGAAATAAACACATGTAAACACATTTGTATCTCCAGCTTATTAAACCATAGCCCATCCTCTCATCCGTCATCTGATCTGCGAGGCTATCCTTCCACCACGCCAGTAATAAACCTACCAGATGTTGGCAGTTGTTTGGAGGAACCCATGTCACTGGGGGCTGAAACCGACAACAAAAAACAAGCTCATCCGGCGCATGCACGGCAATGGTGCCTGTATGTTTTGGACACACGCCCACGCAAGCACCAAGCACCAAGGTCCCAACTCTTATTTCTTTTACTTTACTCCCATGATACTGTCCTCGCGGTAACTACCTGATATCGGTGCTGCGTGGCCACTGAAATCATAATGAGAATAGAAAGTAATTTCCTCTCAATGAGAAACAAAGTCCCCTCAAAGCTTATGACAAACTGCCAAAAACAAGATGCAATGCAGCAGCAAAAGATGTGTGTTCCTCAGGCTACCTTGTGTCGTCAACTCAAACAACACATTTATATATAATATAATAATATAAAAATGTCAATTTGATCGCAATCTGCATGAAAAATTAAGAAAAATAAAACAATAACAGACAGATGTGGTCAATATAAGGTTTCCATTGTGCATCAGGATGAACTCCTTTCTTAGGAATTTAGGAAACTTAACATGGTTCTTTTAGCAAACGGCAAGAGGTACATAAAAGATATTACTTTATAAAACCAACAATTGAATTTGGGCAATCTGGGTGAAAACAGGGCATTTCAATTAGAGGACGTTCTTCTCTGTGGAAGCCCTGTTTCTGTGTTAGGCTGATAAAGTGGATTTAGTTTTGCATTAAGATCTCGCCTAATGCAACAAGTGTATTTGCACCAAACTTAATTGGAATGATAAAAAAGAGAGAGAAAGCAGATGCCATCAATAATATGCTGCAGAGATAAAAGAAAATGCCAACGAGGCTTAATTCATCTTCAAAACAAACAACAACAAATCTAAATCAAATGCTATATCACCACTATCAAATCAAACTAAAGGAATAATAATTACTTGTATATCATCAAGAGGGGGTGGGGGGGGATGCCCATACGAGTGATGTACAGTTTGTCTGGTTTCAGAACAGCGAGGGAACTGCCTTTATAAATTAAACTGTTTGATAGTTAAACCAGAATAACACTTGAACAGGGAAAACATAATTATATTCCCGCTTGAAAAACAATCTGACATTTACAAAAAAAGAGAAAAAAGATAATCATCTCTCTAGTTGATAACAAGTTATTCTCACACACATTATTGTCTCTGAGAGAATAACATTTGATGCTGTATTTTATTGCATGCATCATACACAATTAGCGCTGTGGCCTGTTATGACCCCATTGCGCTCAAACTGGACAGGCGAGTGCAGGAGAAGGAGCTTGAGCTAAAGAGGGAAACATCCATTGTTTGGGAAACATATATATTTTTTGTTTGGGAAACATATATATTTTTTGTTTGGGAAACATATATATTTTTTGTTTGTGAAACATACATATTTTTTGTTTGGGAAACATATATATTTTTTCTTCCACAGTGTTGAGGTAGGCCAAAATGCTGATGAAAATGAGTTCATCACACTTTCTGTCTCTTCAGTACCATTGATTTTACCATCCACGCTGTAGCAATGTGAAAAATGTAAGAACTTTGCAATGGATTCCAATTGAGCCATTAGATTTAGTCAACAGATTTTCTATAAAAATGTCAACCCACTACCGCGGTGTATTCTCTGCACATTGATTAATATAATGAGTGGAATCCCTCCCATGAACATCATGCTTGTATTGAGATTTAGCTATGTGCTATTGTGGTGGCAAACAAATATGTGTAATCTATGCTTATAGTGTAGAGAGGATAATACCTGGGAGATTACACACACAGAGATAGATGGGACTGTGGGGCTCACACAGTATTGATATTCAAATATCCAGCTGATAATATCACAAGTCTGAAGGGACAAGCAAACTGAAGGAGCTGTGAAATAACTTGATGGAGTGAGAGAGCGAAACACACACAAGAGAGAGATGCTGGTTACCTGAAGCCCTCACGGATCCAGACTGTGGTTGATGGTTTTGCTATGAGGGGGGTCTATGTGAGCTCTCAGCAGACCCTGAAACGAGGGAGGGAGATGGGGAGGTTGACATGGAATAAAAACGGATACAGAGTTGAGTTTTCTTCGTATAAATTGTGAATATTACACTATATTGAAATGAGTTAGTTTATATTCTTAACATGTACAGTTATTTGTGCCCTCATATACAACTACATGATGAATAGGAGCACACATGGAACTTGAAGGGCTGGAAGGATATATTTATTGTAAATTGTAGTTTACTGAAGCCAGGTTAAAAGTATCAACATACATTTTTTTGTGCAAATTAAAAATGCGCAAATTAAAAACTGGATAGAACGCACTTTGAGGCAAAGTGCCAAATGCTTCCTCAGTCTATGGCAACAGTGAACACTTTGAGAAGTTCAAACTAGGGCAAAATATCAAAATGATATCAATACTGTGATATGAGATTAGATTTAGAATATTGTAATATCGTATTATGGCAAAAGTGTTTTCGAGGCTGTGTTACCATTTAGTTTTTCTGAACTTAACAGACTGTTCTAGCTGTTCTATTATTTGCAATATACACATCATATCAGCATTACTAATGATTATTTATTAAAAACCATCTCATATTGTAAATATTCTGTGAAAGTAATAACTTACTTAATGATACTGAGATATTCGATCAATATATCGTTGTATTGAATTTTAGCCTCATCGCCCGGCGCTAGTTCAATTCTGAAAAAGGTTTTGTTCATCTCGTAAATGACATGGATTTCAGTGTAATGCTGGTAAAGAAACAGAGAGGCAGAGCAGGAAACGCATAATGAAGGGCATACATCAATGAAAGATGAGGGAGAGAAACAAAGCCATTTCATGTTGTCCTCTTCACATATTCAAGAGGCAACTCTATAATTATTTCCTGGATGCAATATGGCTAAAAAGCAAATTTATCTTGTTTCTTTGTGACAGTAGAATAGGCAGGCACAAGATGAGAAGAGTGGAGAGAGGGACAAGAGAACAAATAAGAGGATGAACCAGGAGGGAGAGAGGAGAGAGCCGAGGACAAGTGGCGGAGGTGAGACGGACCAGGAGAGGTTGAAAGGAGCACAACAACAAAGATGAAAGACTGGCAGAAAATTGAAAAAGACAGAAAAGAGACAAGAGGTGAGCTGGAGAGGGCACGGGCAATGTGTGGAGAGAGCAAGGACAGTATCAAATAGCCAACTGAAAAAAAAGAGAAGAAGAAGAAAAAAAAAGGCAGATTGAGGAAATCAAAAAAAAAAAGAACATGAGATGGGGGAAACATTTGCAGGCAGCCTTTCAGTCAATCATAATCTCCTGGGTGTTGGATATGAGAGAGAGAGAGAGAGAGAGAGAGAGAGAGAGAGAGAGAGAGAGAGAGAGAGAGAGAGAGAGAGAGAGAGAGAGAGAGAGAGAGAGAGAGAGAGAGAGAGAGAGAGAGAGAGAGAGAGAGAGAGAGAGCGCAATTTTGCAGTGGTTATCATTATCATCACAGCTATAATCATAATCAGGGTAATTCCAGTGTGGGGAGATGGAAAGGCGCACAGCAAAGGGTGATGGAGGAGGATAAAATGTCAGATCGGAGGAACAAGGACATTACCTAGTGTTACCATGGTGAAATGCACAGAGACGGGGCTACGGTTGGTGGATGGGAGTGAAAGAAGGACACGGGGTGTTGAAAATAGAAAGAAGATGAGTGGGAGTCTCATTTAATCAAATCAGACAGTCAAAGCCTGTGTTGAACACCATAATGTTAGTTTTCAGGGCACCACATGTGGTGAAAGAATAACAAAATAAGGATGTTTGGTGGGCCACAGCAAAAACAGAGGTCTGAACCCCTTTTAAAGGAATGACCCCGCATAAACAACCCTTCTTATACTACTTATATTTCTTCAAAATATCTAACTGTTTCATGACAAACCAAAAAAAGAGCAAAGAAAATATCATCCTTTAACAAACGGTTCTGGACTTGACTTTGGATGTAATGTAATGAATCATGCAGTAAAATATTATGGCTGTAGTAAAACAGGAAGTACGGCTAGGAAATTTAAGCAGTAAAGTGAAAGAGAGGGTTGAGTTACAGCAGCACTGAAAGGAGAGGACTTACAGAACACCAGGGAAGGTCAAATCGAGGTGTGAGTCCTCCCTCCACTAGGGGGCCAGCAAGAACACGTCCTGATGGGTCACACACACACACACACACACACACACACACACACACACACACACACACACACACACACACACACACACACACACACACATAATGCTCTCTCTTAGCATAGCTGCCTTCAGGGTCTGTTCTTGGTGGTAACACCAGAAGCTGAGGTGTTCAGGTGCAGGTGCATTAAGGTCATCCAGGTGTTTCCTGCCCGCTGGCACAAACACACCTTTGGTTCTCCCTCTGTTGGGCTTTCCACTATTGCCTTAGTGTTTGCCTGTGGAGGTGATCTGGACAGTGGTGGGCACACAGAGATTCGGAGAGAAACAGATAGGAGGAGTCGTAATTTCAGAAAACTTGGCATTTGATAATAAGTGCTAATTGAGATGAGATTTACACATCACTGAAATAACTGCAGAAACTAGTCCCTCTATGGAGCTTAGTTGTTACTAAATAATAACACCTATCAATTAAAGAAGGGTGAGAAACAGAAATTGACCTCACTATGAAAATAACAGTATTTTTGGCCTGCATAGAGTGAATAGAAGAGGTGGATTGGACAGCGTTCATTGCATAGTATTTCCTTCCAACGCTGAACTGCACAAATTGATTTGGAACATTATTTTATTGCTTGCCCTATTGACACTGTTAATTCTTTATTAATTTAGATGCTGTAGTGATTTTTTTTTAAATGGTTGGAGGAAGCTAAAATGTTTCTGAATAATACATGGCAGTAAAGTGCTTTACTGACTCCTGTGCACCTTGGTTTTTAAACTAATTCGTAATTGGTAAGAAATTTAGAAATGTAGATGTAATGTAATGTTTGACATCCGCTCAGGAACCGATATGTGGTAATACATTGTGATTTTGGTTAGTAACTTTGATACATATCTTCTTAACACTGCATTTTCACAGAACAGGTGTGTGTCACATTTCAAAGCTTAAAATTATATTATTGTTGCGTAAAAGTCCTCAAGGACCGGATCTGAATATTGACAAACTATAATTATGATATCTCCTTTATTTATGCACCGTACCTAAAAAAAACATACGTAAATGTATTTAACGTACGTTAAATACACGTAGACCAAACCATACAGTACCTCCTAACTCTTTCAATTTACCATCATACTTTTAGGAGACAGAGTTCTGAGAAGCCAGACAAATTATACATTTTCCGAGACAAATAGTGGCTTTGGAGTAAGGTTATAAAATGGGAGTGAGAGTAAAAGTTTGAGGTAGGAAGAGATGGATTAATAAGGGCAAAATGATTCAAGTCAGGTGAAATGCATCAAATTGGAGAAGATAGGGGGAGAATAAGAGAAATTGAGCTATTAAAAGAGGTGCATGACAGCGAGAGAGAGAGAGAGAAAGAGAGCGAGAGAGAGAAATGGAAGGAAGAGAGAGGGTGAAGCAATGATGGAGGCGAGAGAGAGAGAGAGGGAGAGAGAAAGATGAATAGACTTGCGGATGAACAGAAGAAAGGAGAGTGGATAGAAAGTTGGAAAAGACAGAGAGAGAGAGAGAGAGAGAGGGAGAGAGAGAGAGAGAGAGAGAGAGAGAGAGGGAGAGAGGGTGCAGATGTAAGATTCATGGAGAGCACTTATCCCGAAATATATATGAATCCGTGGCAGGAAATGAGACAAATGCAGAAAAGAGAGGAGGGACAAATGGCAGGGAGAGCGCTGCGAGGTTAGAATGACTCTTGCTCAGAGTAGTTGCCTGGGAAAGTTTGGTGGTAATGGTGATGGATGTGGAGGAGAAGAGGGGAGGGGGTCGGCATGCAGTGGGGGTTGTGGTGACGAATGGTGATGGTGGTAAAGGTGGTGGGGGGGTTTGGATGATGAGTGCCTCCATCATCCCTGGCTCTCTAATAGCCTTCATCAGAGCGGCCCGGCGCTGACATGATTGCGAAACCTTGGAGCAACGCGTCACTTTTACTCTAATGTGGTAAAGCAGAGATGGAGGCTATTCAAAGTCGCCACGTGGTCGGGTGGAAAGCAAAGGCTCTTTCTCTCTCTCACACACACTCACACACACACACACACACACACACACATACAAAGAAAAGTACCCCATGCACACCCGACACATGTACTGACTCACCTTTACATGGTGCTCTTGCTGTGTGTGAGGGCGGCTCGTCCAGAGTTACATTCGGCTGACGGATGAGACGTGACTTCCTTGGTTTCCAATAATGGATGCCCATTCCCCAAACAATCAACCATCTCAGTATCCTACTGAACCCTGATCACATCATCACTCGTAAAACACACATAAAGTTGACCTGTGGAATTTTGTTTTGAACTAACACGTTGAGTGCTTCCCCTTTCTCATAAAACATTTGCAGTTTATTCCCTTAGTAGTCTTCTTGTGCATTGCCTCTGTTGGTACTTTGATAAATGTATTGCCCGTGTGCGTGCATCGTCGCACACAAACAAAACAAAACAAAGAAAATGTACAACAATGCCTCAAAGAGCTACGAGCGGTCAAAAGCCCGACACTGAAGGTGTGATTCGTCCCACTCTGACCGGTGCAACAAAGCTAACCGGACATTCGTAACGTAATAGAGAGAAAAGAGGAAAGAGCAGATAAATAGATGTATTGTAGGCTTTAGCGATGAGATTGTAATCACATCATATTAAACCTTTCATTTCAATCCAGAAACTCAATGTGGTTTGACTGGCGGATCCGTTGCTTGTTGTTTTTTTATAAAGTGACATTATGTACACTGCTATGGCAAAACGGTCTCTGATAAGCAGTCAGTCAAGTAAGCAAACTGACAAACAGGGAAACGGATGAAACGCATGAGTGCAGAGTGGGATGAGATGAGACGGGGAGGATAAGAGGGGCGGGATGAAAGCATGACAGGAGAGAGAAAGACGGGATAGATATGGGATGAAGGGTAAGAATAGAGAGAGGCAGATGAAAGCGTGAGGGGGTAACAGGGACGACAAGATGAGGGAAGATAGGCACGGTGGAGTGAGAGAAGAGGAAGAGATAGCGGGAGAAGAGACAGAAGTGCGAGGAGAGAAATGGGGCAAGACAGGAGGGATGAGAGAGAAATGGATAAACTGGGGTGAAGAGGGTGAGAAGACAAGCAGAGGATTATAATTAAACTATCATGACAGACAGAACATTCTTACCGTGAATGTAAAGACAGTCAAACCAATACGGCACCATTGATAAATTCCAACATAGTTTTGAGAGGAAAACTGACACTTCAAAACAAATCAAACTTAGTTTGACACAATCTCTTATTCGCTATTTTCCATGTGTACTACATTTATATTGAAGTATTTCAAAAAGCTGTCCAGTGTTTGCCACATGAACTGATTCTATTTGTGACGATGAACCAGAAATTTGTAGTCGATACCAATACGAGTGAAATTCCACGATTCTCGATGCCAAAAGTAAACCATGTGCTTCAACATACATCCTTACTTACTGTTTGCACTGTAAGGAAGTAAAAGCGGTGATAATGCCCTCTCTAGTATCTATGTTGTATTGCTGTAAAAACATCATCTCGTTCCAGCAACTGTATATATTTAAGTATCTTGCAAAAAAAGCAAAAATAAATAAAAAAATTGACAATGTTTGACCTTTTACCAATACAAAATGTTTACTGAATGAACCCTTGAGCGTCTCATAATGTAAATCTACACCGCTTCAAACACATTTTCTAACGCCCTCAGTACGACGGGACACCGTGACCTGCGGTACTGTAGAAAATGAAAACCGTCACCTTTTCAAAATTCTGGCATAGACTTGGTACCAGAGAATCCGTTTTGTTGACATGCCTTTTGCTCAAAGAGCAATTCTCGACAATGCTGCAAGTAGCACTTAGCAATTGGCCTGTTCTGAACAGCCACGCATTCCAAAAGGCCACGGTAACGGGCACTGCGCTAGCGTTGGAAAAGATAGAAAATCAATATGTGGTGGACGCTGTTGATATTGTGGCGGGCTGCCACAAATAAATCAATGCATGGGAAACATTGGTTTCCTTTTTCCCATTGGTTTTAAACCACATTACAGGGAAAAATTGAAACAAAAACATAGCTGTTAAAGACTTAATGGATGTCATGCTCATTTTACGGTTCATACTAGTATTTGGGGATTCTTTTAGAGCATGTTTAGATGTTTTGGGATTGGTAGGGCTCCAGATACCAAAATATTAATGGACAAGAACTGTTGAGTTTTACATGAGATGTCCCTTTAAGGCAAACGGCTTTTGTAAAGATATAAGAAACAAAATATGACACTGCTGTCGTTGTCTTGCTTTCACTACGGACTGTAGTATTTCTTACCTTAAGTGTTTTTTCAGACTCTTCACCTTCATTTGCATAATAACAACAATACTCCTTACACCCTCAAAGCCCTGCAGCACATAAAAAGATAGCCTGATGGTTGACACTGCTAATCATACCTCATGCAACACACTGTATTCAATTTACCACAAAGGCAGTGCTATAAAATACATTACTAACACAGCACATAGCAGAGCTTCGAGATACATTACACACTCACACAATCACACACACAATGGAAGTGATTCTATTTATGGAGGTGAGGCTGGTGACTGCAGGCCTGGCAGCGGGTGTCTGTCAGCTAGTGTCGGGTGCACACATACATACACACACACACACACACACACACACACACACACACACACACACACACAGACCAGACGGTTACTCCCTTGGCAGCATAGCACCAGCCCCTTGGCAGTTTATCTTCAAAAGAAGACCAGGTTTGAGGGTTGTATTCTTTGTTGTCCACATAGCGTAAAAGTAAAAAGTGTCCTGAAAGAGTTCAGAATTACAGAGTTCAACGCATTGAAACGTGTGGACGATGTTGGTGTCTGCCCAGAAAGGGATTTCAATTTGTTGGACAAATAGGGCAGAAGCAAGTGGTGTTTAATTCTTAGCCTGTGGTGTGTTTACAGTTGCTTTCGGTGAAAACCCACAAACATTCATAGAGATGTATCCACCAAACGCCATTATGAACCAGACCAAGATTATTCTCCATCTCATCTCAGCGTCTTCATGCTTATGCATTGTAAAGGTGCAATATAAAAGATTCAGAAAATTGATATAGCAGCTAATCAATTTATATCAAGATATAAAAGGATTAATGTCTACCTGGGCGGAGACTGACGTGGCTCTCCCTCTGCATGTGTTGTAATTAAACTTCTCCTTGCTTTGTTGACGTAGCAAGTCCGGCCGTGCATGCTCTTAGTGCATGTGAGCGTGCCCCACTGGCTAGCTCACTGCCAGCTGGAAACTACATCGATGAGAGCAGTGAGGGAGAACCAACACAGATAAGTTGGGGCCCAGAACAAGAAAACAATGAGCTGAGAGATGCTGAAAAGCTTTCTAGAGCTGAGGGTGATGATTATTTGTGGGTCGATACTACTACACTATGTTCACATAGTCCACATTTGATCCATTGTTGGTGCGATGAAAAACATATATATTATTAATTATAAGTAAGTAAGTAGTAGTAAGGAGGGCTTTCGGTACTGCAGCACTGTGAACCACATTGCCAGAGCCATGCAAATAGAGCAGCCAGCTTAATGTGGAGAGAAAAGTGAAAAGTTCAAAAGTTCTGAGAAGTTCAAGAACTTGAACATAGCTTTGTTAAACTGCCAACGTATGCCGACTTCTCTGTGAACACAAACATACACACGACACGTGGAACCAAAGAACAGCATGTCTATGTGGCAAAGAAGAAGAAGACGTATCTCCTTGTGTACTCTGCTTAACTTAACCACAAAACAAGTTGAACTTCTCTCCAAGTTTTCAGCTGAACAAAGCAGACTGTGATATGAGTGATAACAATAGCATAAAAGGTGGACTACAAACATTTGATGTTCATGTTATTTCCACTTCACAGACACAAGAAGGGAAAGCTCTTTCAGCATGACGGAGAGGATAAAGGGTGGAGTGGGAGAGAGTCTCAACATTTTATCTTCCATATTCGGCTGTGAGAAATGTCATCGAGGAAACAGACGGAGATGATTCCACCGACCAAATTAAGGTTCAAGTCAATGTACTGTATGTATGTTCAATGAGAACAAGATACATCTCAAGTCATTGTTTAAAGAAACTGCAAGCTTAGCATCACATTGTGTTTACAATTAAATAGGAACAGGTTCCTGTTTCAGTGTTGATATTAATAACAAGCTGGAATTAACAGGTGTGTTCTTCAAACTTCATAATAGAAACAGCTACAGATCGACAAATCGACCTATAACCGCTGAGTCATTGGAGCCTAACCGCTGAGTCATTGGAGCAAAGCACCGTTGAGGTTTAATAATGATCGAGGATCACTTTCTGGGCAACAAATTTAAAATCTAAAGGTGTTTTGGGGAAAAATGCAGCACCGTGGGAACATCAACTCAATGGTATCAAATCAAATATTGCATGGAAAACAACTCGTAGATTATCTAACAGGATTACAACTAACAATATCAAGAATACCAGAACTAAACTTGTATCTACTGTGGTCAATTCACATGGACTGAAACAATTGCAATTGTGCCCTTAAGGCTGGGGTCAATATTTGAGGCAGGCAGGTAGAATGATTTGATTGGACGGGCTTGTTATGCATCATTTGATTTAGTGATTGCTGTCAGGTTGTAAAGAGAATTTCCACAAATATAACAAAAAAGGTTTACAAAATGCATTACCTACCCCTCACTTCAAATGCCCCAGACTATGGAGACAAAGCTCCAGTTTTCCCTGCAGTCCTTTTGGCAGGTGACAATCAACAATCAAGACTAAACATAACAAACTGAGTATGATGTGAGTATTATATATATTATATATACATATGTATATATATATATATATATATATATATATATATATATATATATATATATATATATATATATATAATATATATAATTAAATTGTTACATAATGGCAGGACTGCAAAACTAATGGCTGTGCTGCTGATACCAACAGTAGTTTAATGTGACGTGTGGTCTAAAAGCAATGGATGCTCATTCATGTGGAGGAATTGTTATTGTATTGAGAAAGGAGTGTCTTTGAGCCAGTGAGTTTGTAAAGCAGGTTAAGTTTGGTTCAATCCTCCCTCCATCATTTAATCGTGAAAAACACACAAACATGGCAGTGATTTGTTGGCTGTCACTTTGTTTCGTTTCTAATGTGAGCCAGTCTGCCAGCTAAATGAATCAAGGCACTTGGATGTTGCGGCTTCTTTCCCGTTGTAAGCTATTAATCCCGGACCGTCTTTGTGCGTCTGCCTCGACAGATTTACAAGACAGAAAGCAAAAGCAGATTCAGTTTGTTTCCTTCGTGAAACTTTTAGTGATTCCCCAGAAGAAAAGCACCTCTCGTTAATGACATGAAACATTACACATAACACAATATATACGGGTCACGTTTCTATTCTCACCTTTTTTCAGGCGAGGAGATCTTCCCCTCTGAGGAGGAGTTTTGGAACCATCCAATGCAGAGCTGTCAGATCTACAGTGAGTACAGTTTTGTCAATCCACTCCTCATCCGGTTCCTCATCTAAAGAGCGAAGAGGAGGAGGAGCAGTGTGTGTGTGTGGGTGTGTGTGTGTGTGTGTGTGTGTGTGTGTGTGTGTGTGTGTGTGTGTGTGTGTGTGTGTAGCAGTAGAAGTTAGTTCAAATATAAGTGCCGGTAATGACTCCACCTCAACACACTCAACTGATTTGCCTCATACTTCTCTCTTTTATAGGTCTTTTACTTTTTATGTACCTGATAATTCCATGTCGACAAGAATATGTTACAGTACATGCACTATATTTTGATGCTTAAACATTAAAGTCTTCCCCAACTTTTAGTTTCGCCAAAAAACATGACCGCAGTGTTATAACAAGAACCCTTTTTGTGATGCATTTTGTCTCCATGCTGATTTATCAGTCTGCTCACACTTCCAGTTTGTTCCACTCAAACAAACCGACTAGGACGAGTCGAAATAACTTCAAGTGTGAGGGAGACCGAACCAACAACGGTGAGACAGACAGACGCGCAGCAGAGGAAATGCAAACGCACGTTTGACAAGTAAAACTGTCACAAGCCTTGTGGGATTGAGCCTTTTGGCAAATAAAGGAAAGGGGGGGAGATAAACAAGTCGAGCCGAGGGGAGGAGCAGTCAAGCGCTTGAGCAGGCACACGCAATCACACACTCTCGCACACACACGTTCACGCCGAGACTCATGCGTCTGCTGATGCACCTGCACACATGTACACAGAGAAGAAACGTAAGAACTCAGATGGTACACTGAGGAGTGCAAACTACTCCACACACCCTAACGGCATTGAGGAGAAATGGAGGCAAATGACAGGCGTGCCCATGAATGCAGGTGCACACTCAGACAAACACACAGAGAGAGAGAGAGAGAGAGAGAGAGAGAGAGAGAGAGAGGGCCAGCAGGTGATAGCGTGATTGATTTATAGATAGATTGGTGGTTGTGTCTCAGCTGTTAAAGCCATCTCAAGTGCATGGACTGCAATGCACAAACACAGCTGGGAGCAGGCGGAGGGGAACAGGTGATCAGAGCGAGAACAGTGCCGAGATAAATATCGAGTCACTGTGATAAGAGGCGGAACGCATGAAAGGCAATGAATTTGAAGGAAGAGAAACCGGCGGAGCAATTAGAGGTGGGGAAATGGAACAGAGGAAAGGAGGGAGGAAATAAGGGGCGTTCAGGGGGATGAATGCGATGAATGAATGCAGTGAAAATGGATGACTGTGAGTGTGCGTGCGTGTGTGTGTATGTGTGTGTGTGTGTGTGTGTGTGTGTGTGTGTGTGTGTGTGTGTGTGTGCTTGTGTGTGGGTTAGCTACAGAGCTACAGAGTGTTTTAATTTGCTCTAGTGCAACGGTTCTTCTTCTTAGTGTGTGCTGGTTATAAGCATTGACTACATGTTTTACGTGAATTTAACGAATGAACAATGTAGCAGCTATTCACATGCTTTTATAAACATCTCTTGGGCTGGATGATTTTGTCTGAAGGGAAGACACAATAGATAGACTGTTATGTGTAGCCATGTTGATGGCTGCTTTTAGTCAGTTATTTGTAAAAGTAGCAGTATAGGACAAAGTTGAAGTGCAGCGATGTCGAGCATCAGAGACATATGTAGGATGTGTACCAGGCATCATCACGTATTCATGTGTTACTGTAAAGCATTCCATCATCGCTGCAGCACCATGTCGCTGCAGGCAGTTTGGCTTTAAATGGTGAATGGTAACGTCACGCATGGTCACACACTGATGGCGGATGGCGGCCATGCACGTTGCCACCTGCCCACAGGACCCTCAAGTAATGTACATACATTCATTCATATGGGATTCAGTGTCTTGGCCTACAACACATCCACACACAGACTTTCAGAACAAACTGATTGCTTGGCCTTCAGTCCGGTTCGGGTTGTTGAACGGTTGTTGAGAATTGAAGGACAGACATACATACACAAAGACAGACAGAGAGGCTGGCTCGGCCTGAAACGGAGGAGGCCATGCACACATTAAGGAAACCGCTACCATCACTGCCACTGCACATTATATTGGTTGTCACAGGGACACAGAAAACAGCTGGGATGAACACTGACTCAGAGACACAGAGTTAGAACTTGACACAGATTCATATCCATACGAGGACAGAACCCTGTTTACACAGTATTTGCGTTTATACTTACATATTTGTGTGTGTGTGTGTGTGTGGCTGGGCATCAAGGGGAGTTTAGCGTCACTTTGAGTAGTGATGGAAAGGGAGCAAACGCGGGGAGAACGCATGCATCAGAAAAGTCTGAAAAACATCCCCAACAGCAGCCGGCCAGGTAGAAAACCTGGGCTAGCAAACCAATCTGATAGCGGCTCAAAGAATGCCGACCAAACAAAGTGCAACAACAGGGAACAGAGAGATTAGAGTGTCTGTCCCAAAGGTGAAGAATGAATGAATGCTCGTTAAAAAATGGAATAAAAACTATAAAAACTCACATTACATGAGAGCATGGCACAAACAAAAACAAAACCTTCCCCACAGTGGGCTCCATTTGGTGGGCACTTTTGAGTCCATGTGCATCTGTAAATGAAGGCATGAGGGTGTGAGTGGATATTTGGCCACAGTGAAATATGTGTGTGGGGGGGAGGGTTGGCCAAATGAAAGAGAAAAGGGACAGGAGGGAGAACTGACAGTTCAGGAGCACTGACGGAAAATGTTCGGGTGATGGAGAATGAGAGCAGATGAAGGAAGAAGAGAGAGCGTGGGCGGGGGGGGGGGGGGGGGGGGGGGGGGCATTCTCTGTGGGCCTTGGTATCTCCAGTGAGCAGCAATGGGCCTCAACAGACCACAGAGAGAGAGAGAGAGAGAGAGAGAGAGAGAGAGAGAGAGAGAGAGAGAGAGAGAGAGAGAGAGAGAGAGAGAGAGAGGTGGATGGGAAGGAAACACAGGAGGTAGTGAATGAGAAATGTCTCGCGCTGGCCGGATGGCTGGCTGGCAGACACCTGCCTGTGACTCACCCAGCTCCTGCTACTCTGTGGCCAGTAGGGAGGACTGAGAGTGGGCAGAAGGAGAGGCTGTTGAGAAAGAAAGGACTCAGGAGAAAGCAGCGAGGGTTTCCAGGTAATGATGTGTGAGGGCTAAAGACGGACACGGTTTCATAGAGAAAAGGCGCGGGAGGGGGCAACAGGACACAGCTGCACAAGAGAGGCCTCCCGGACACATGCACTCTCTCTCCAGCTCCTGGTCGGGAGGTGGCATTGTGGATGTGCGTGTCCAAAGTACCGCAGACACTTCACTTCCAATTTCAGACGACGTGCCTCTTCTATCTCAGTCAATCTCACTGTCTGCCGCTTTTCACCTTTTTGAAATCTCCTAATCTTTTCCGAAGGGCTCCTAGCTCTCTCTCTCTCTCTCTCTCTCTCTCTCTCTCTCTCTCTCTCTCTCCCTCTCTCTCTCTCTCTCTCTCAAATGTCACAGTATAAATGGTTCACAATAAACCAGTATGAACACATCTCTATTTGAACTCTGCTCTCCTCTCCACCACACTGAATCTCTGGCGTCTTCCTTTTCAGCATCAGAATTAGAATCAGAATCAAACAATGTTTATTACCAGGTATGTTTCACATACGAGGAATTTGTCTTGGCAGGTGGTGTTTACATTAGACAAACAACAACAATCAACACAGTGCAAGAAATGGAAACTAAATGGAAATTTACAATAGAATATAAAATAAAGTGCACAAACATAGGTTCATGTAAAAGTGTAATGCGAAAGTGACAAGTGTATTTAAATATGAAGCATGAAGGGATGTGCAAGGGAGTGACCGGAAGGTAATTGACCTGGGGGTGACAGAGTCAGTCAGTGGGGGACCTGGGCTCTGTTGATGAGCCTGACTGCCGACCTGAAGAAACTGTTAGTGTGGCGTGAGGTCTTGGTCTTGATGGACCGCAGCCTCCTGCCAGATGAAATCAGAATCAGAATCAGCTTTAATGGCCATTTAAGTTTAAGTCTACAAACAGGATCCTGGGGTAGGTACCTTGGGAGTCCAGATGCTGGAGGATGAAGTGGAGGGCCATGTTGACGGCACAATCTACAGACCTGTTGGCTCTGTAGTCGAACTGCAGGGGATACAGGGTGGTACAGATAAATGAGCTCCTGCTTGGTTGGGGGATAGAGGGCTGGTGGTTTGGTTGATGAAGCTGTGGGGGATGGAGTCAGGACTGTCCCATTGCCTTTCAAATCTACAGTAGAACTCGTTCAGCTCGTCTGCCAGGCGGAGGTCATTCATGGAGTGGGGGGTTTTCAGCTTGTAGTTGGGGATCTGTCTGAGGCCTCTCCAAACAGAAGCAGAGTCACTTGCTGAGAGCTGGTGTTGCAGTTTCTCAGAGTACAGTAGTTTAGCATCTCTCACCACCTTGCTAAACCTGCATTTTGCCTCTTTCTACACATCCTTGTCCCCACTCCTAGATGCCTAATCTTTGTGCCTGATCTTCATTGTTGCCATATCTGGCCCAGATGTAGCTGTTACGGACATGGGACATCGTTTTTGAGAGAAGCTCAATTCCGCCACATGGCGCGTGTATATTCAATGCTATCCAAACTTAAGCTAGCTAACCTTGTCAGGGGAGTTCAGCACGTTAGCTAGAAAACGTGTCCTGAGGACCCGAGTAATGCTGTTAGCTGACAAGTCTGTAATGAAAGAACACTTTTGTATTTATCAAGCCATGATGTTTGAGCACAGACAGATGTAACAGGCCTCGCACTGCATCGTATCACTGTTTCAACCGAGCCAGCTGGTTTACAAAGGCAAGCAGGGTTGGAGTAGCTTTAACGTTGATGTTAATTTTTGTTTTCAGTTATGCCGTGTTCACACCAAAACAGTTGCGAATTTTCGCAACGCCACTTCGCCTATATGGGGCCGCAGGTGAAAAATTCGCTCTGTGTGGTTAATTAGTTTTTTCGCAACCATCGCTGGGGAAAGGGGGCGGGGCTTATCTCTGTGTCTTGAAAACATTTACTATTTCCTTCATCCACCAGGTAAATAACCACTAGTTCTGCTTTATACTTGTTGAGGAAGTCCCACACACGTCGGAACATCAACCACCCCCGTGTCTGGGTTCATAACATTATCCGTAGTCACACACAGCTCCGAGTCCTCCAGGACGAGTGTCTGAATGAAGCCGCTTCCAGCGCTCCTTCAGCGGGCCAGCAGTTTCATTCAGTAACGGCGGTGATGCCGGGCGAAGCTTCTCAACGCTGATTGGCTTTCGCAACTCCGCGTCATGCGAATTATTCGCTGGAGTTGAAATATTTGAACGCCGGCGAAAAAGCGAATAAGCGGCGTTGCGACGCCGTTTCGCTTCTATCGCGACGCCCGGCGAAAAATTCGCTTTTTTGCAACCTAACGCGGCTGTGCATTGACTTAACATGTAATCTGGACGCGTGAATATTTCACAACTGTTTTGGTGTGAACATGGCATTAGAGTTCTATTTTTAATTTAATTTAACCCTGTGTGCATTCAGTTAATAAAAATGTACTGTAACATTTTGGTCTACGTGTCTTATTTTATCGTATTGTTGTATAATAATAATTCATTCAACCAGACCCAAGAGTTGGCAGCTGGACCCGGGCCGACGTGGTTCTTCTGGTGTGCCCCGTTTAGTTTCGATTACGGCCCAGTCACGGCAATGTCGGCCGCCGGAATCGGGCCAGTGTATTCGGCACGATTCTGGGCCATCATTCATGCCGAGTCTCAGCAGAGTCGGCAGCCGGACCCGGGACGACGTGTTTCTTCTGGCGTGCCGAGCTTAAGCCGGATCTGGGCCAGTTCACTTTGGCTACCTGGGCCATGACGTGGTCAGAGTGACCCAGTGCAGCACAAGGGACAGCGTGATAGGCCCCGCTGATTGTTGTGTAGCAGTGGTCCAGAATGTTCTCCTCTCTAGTTGGACATTTACTTAACTGTCTGTATTTGGGGAGTTCATGACTGAGGTTTCCTTTGTAAAAGTCCCCAAGGACAATAACTAAGGAGTCCGGGTTGGTCCGTTCCACACACCGTATCTGTTCGCTAAGTGTCCACTGTGCCTCCTGCACGTTGCGGCATGTAGACACCGACCAGATTGAATGAAGTGAACTCACGGGGGGAGTAAAAGGGTTTACAGTTAATGATGAGGGATTCCAGATCAGGCAGCCAGCTGGAACGCGCAGTCCGGTATCAATCCACAGAGCCAGGTCTCCGTGAAGCACAAAAAGGAGGAAGAAGAAAAGTCTCACCAGTAGCTGAAGTTGGTCCAGTTTGTTGCACAGTGATGTTGGAGAGAAATATGCCCAGCAGCTGTGTATGAAATCAACGTATACGGGGAGGCACCAGGGCGCCGCCGCGTTTCCCTCTCCCACGCCGCATCACTGCATGAGTTAAGGTGAGCGCACCTTTGACGAGAATGTCCAGTAATTCCACAGAAGTTAACAAAAAAGTTGGAAGTAAGTCCGCTGGAGTTTTTCCCCTGATGTTTATAAGCTCATCTCTGGTGAAACAGCTCCGGGAATCACAGCAGAAAACTGTATTGTATTACTTTTCAGCATTGTGTTAAGACTTGCCACACATGTTTTTTTAAGTTAGTTGTCCAGAGAGGAAGAACATTGTGTCCACTTTCCATCCCAACAGTGCAGTGTGAGTCCTGGGTCTGACCAGACAAGTGCTAGATGTACATATAGAGAAGTGTACACATTGTTGCTAGTTTCCCACTGGAGCATGTTGGCACTAGAAGGGGAACTAGTGGAAAATAACTTTTTTTGCTGTTTATCCAGCAACTTTAAATTCATACATCTTTAAAGCAGTATCAACTGTGTTTTTTTTTACACTTGGGGGCAGTGCAACAAGCTGTAAACATAATATTAGACATATTATCCCCTAATAAAGTTGTTAAGACAAAGTTGAAAGAAAAGTGTTTCCATGATGTTGTCAGACCTATTAACAATCTGTTACATTGAAGCTACGTTACAGACTGCTCTCTTAATACTACACTAATATAAAATATTGCTGTCTCAACAGTGATATATGACATTATTACATTATTGCCATCATTATCCATATTTTTTATTTCAAAATACTTCCTTTATTTTATCCTGATTTTATTGCTGTACATAAAGCTTGATTTATTATTATATATGGTATATTATTGTGGCATTAATGCAACAGTTTTACCCATTAGCCATTAGTAGATATGGTCCCCTTTAACACATTCAGTAGATGTGGAGGAACATTAGCATTCATTGTGTCCAATATCCTTCAAATCTTTTAGGGACATTTGTACATATTAAAATGTACATATGAATACCCAATAAAGACTTAACTTTTTCTAACTTTTATGCTACTATCATGTGTGAAGACCGTTATCAATGTGCTCTTGACGTGACGTCCCGGCACGGACTACTGAAGTTGGCTGAGATGTGTCAATGTGTCCATGAGGATTGTAAATAATTTATGTCACCAATGGCTAAATCGAAGGATTTATTTTTCCATGCGTTTTTATTCAGGCTTCTGCCCAGCTGTGTTTGCTACAACATGTCAGTTTCAAGCTGTGCCGAATCATATCGACGGTTCAAAATGCAGATCCAGTCCCTGTTTATTTTCATAGCTGTAAAAGCATTTCCTTTTGAGACTAGAGAAATCTAGAAAACAATATATAGGCAAGATGGGAGGTAGAGCTGAAAAGCCCCGCCGGACTTGATTGTCTCTATATTGCTTTGAAAGCACTGAGCGTTTCTGTCGAGGAAAGCTTAGGAAACGACAGCGCAGTGTGCTGCTAAAGTCAATTTAGCTCACACAGCAGTCTCTCTCTCTCACTCTCTTTTTCTTTCTCTTTCTTTCTCTCTTTCTCTTTCTCTCTCTCTTTCTCTCTCTCTCTCTCTCTCTCTTTCTCCTGCAGTCAACTTAAACAAAAAACAATCCAGCCAGATCATCCAAACAAGATGGCATTTCCTTGAATATAATTCAAATGTTCTCAGTGATGTGTTTTTGTACACAGTCTAGAGCAGAAAATAAACATGATTTTTGCACAATTTGAGCAATGCACCCGTGTGTCATGCTTGTCTTCAATACAAAGTGTGGCGGGTTAACACTTAGAAAAGATAGAACCGTTTTAATGTCATAGTCAACTAGGCATGATATCAGTAATGACTACCAGTTGGCATCCGCCAAAGGAAGACCCACAGTATTAACTTCTGTGATTAAAAGGGCCAGACAAAATTATCAACCAACTAGTTGCTGACTTTGTCTTTCTGCTCTGATGGGTAGCCGGTGTACGGTGGGATTATCAGAGATAAATCATGGAGCAGACTGCTCTAGCTGTTTTGAATGCATCACATTCATATATGGCGAGGTGTAATTACTATTCTGTGCGCTACTTGTCACTGAGTGGCTTCTCAACCGGCCACTAAAGGCTGCCACTGTCCCACAGGTATTTCACACGTGCACCATTCAGCATGGACCTGTTGAAAATCCCATCATATCCAAGCCCCTCCAGCTGATCTACACACAAGCGAGAAAATGAAACATTTCTTCTGCTTTTTTTTTGGGTATGTGTAGCAGTGTGTGGATTGAATGGTAAACACAGTGTAAAAGAAACATATTGGTAGCTTCAATATTGTGTGCTGGATCAAACAAATCCATTTTCACAGCGGCTTTACTAGCACAGCCTTACAAGCATGAAGGAAATGCTACTGAACCGGTAGCCCACTTTTCTGCTTGGACTTTTTTTTATTTCTTCTCAGATTCTGAATGGGGGATAATAGTCCTGACAACAAAAGCCCTGTGGATCTAGTGCCAAAAAAACTAACTGTCATCCCTGTGTGCACAGCGAAACAATGAAAAGGAAGTTGTGGAGACAATGACTTTAGTTGCGCTGAATACAAAGCGGAAGGCTGCGGCTAATGAGTGCACATAAAGCTGGAGAAATGTGTGTGAACATAAGGCGACTAGCACAGATTTGATTTTATTTCCTCATGTAAATTGCGCACTCATTTCCGACGTTTTACGACTAATAATTCTTTTATGAAAGCAACATGAAAGAGAAAAGTGCTGTCACTAGATGTGTTTGCTCAGTGAGGCTACATGTAATGTGATGTGAGCGGTCCTGTGTGTTTCTGGTATCTGTACCGGTGCAGGCGGATCTCAGGAGGAAAGAAGGCACTCAGTCAGTTCACTTGCTGGTTGGAGAGGTCGTTTTCTCCACAAATCTGTCCAAGACTCATTGTCATGGAGGTCAGAGGATACCTCCATTGTCCCACAGGGGATCGAGGAAAAGATGAGATAGGGGAAAAAACAGCAACAGTGTGTGGTGAAAGAATGTCATTAAGAGGGAGGGCACAAGAGATAAAATACAAATAATGGTCTGGAAAACAGATGATGAGGAAATTTGAATTGCGGACATAATGATACAAAGGCTCGTTACTGGCAGATCATATCAAAAATGTATTTCTTGTTTGTCAGCTATGAATGTTTGATAGGCCAAACAAAATAAAAATGAAACTTATTATAATTAGAATTACACAGTAGCTTTTCAATGAACATCTGCTCCATTTCACCAGAAGGTACAAAAGAAAAAACGAGGGCACAGTAACAATGTGCAAAACATAAGTAGTGCAAACGGAAAGAGAAAAACAGTCAAACGTGTTGACACATGCAGGCGAACGCTAGTTGCAGTCGCATCATATCACTGATGACTGGCTTGTTTGTTAGCTACGGTTTGAATGACAACAAATGTAATGTGCTATCATTTAACGGCAGCTATCTGCTCCGCTTTGTCTGCAAGTCGCACTGAGTGGGGATCATGAGTGACAAAACCATGAGTTCATAGTAAAAAAAAATAGAACATTTCAACAAAGGGCAGCTAGAGAGACAAATATTCAAGGCGTAGTCTCTCTCTCTCTCTCTCTCTCTCTCATTTATAATAACATATTGTCTTTTTCGAGTCATACCGTTTATTAGTCGCTTGAAATGGGGAAAAAATCATTTGAGGAACAGATGCTTTAATTTAATAGCAGGTTGCCGTCTGTTCATGTACGATTATTATTTTATTTTTTGCTGTAGTAGATCATATTGCAAGCAAGAACATCATGCAAAACCTATATGCAGATGATTTAATGGAAAAGATTGGAAATAGAAGTTTAATTTCTTTAATCATGTAATATGTGCGATTCCAAAATGTTTTGGTGCGCAGTGTCTCATTATCATGTCCTACACTGCTTCCAGCTCTGTCAATGGAAATCCTGGAAATGCTGTGGAAGGAAGCCAATCTTTGATAAAGCTTGTCTTGATATTGCAGTTGTTACTTAAAAATAATAAGTTTAGCATGTTTCTCACGTTCCCAGAGGCAAAAAAAAGAAAGAATACAGAATACAATGACTGGTCTGAGGATGCAGTGCCTTTTAAAATGTGCATCCGTGTGCATGCAGGTGTATGTCTGCGTGGGTGCACACATGCACATGTGGGTGGGACAGGTTCTGGAATAGAAGGTATCTAAGCAGAGACAGAGGCAGGAGAGAGGAAGAGAGGGAGACGGATAATGAGAACCAGGGGGAGGTGATGCTGGCATGGGGAGAGGAAGATAGAGACCAGAAATAGACATGCAAAGAGCAAGGTGTTGAGTCAGAAAATGAAAGAAGAGATGGCAGGCATGGAAGGAGAGCGAGAGAGAGGGGGGTGAGAGGAGGAGTGAAAATGCGTAAAGAAGATGGAAGAAGGACAAAGAGAGAAGGAAGAGAAGAACACTTGAAATTAAATGGAAAAAAGGATTTGGAGTGGGAAACAAAGCAGAGAGAGAGAGAGTAAAAAAAGGAAAAAAAAATTAAGGAAAAAATAGTAACTAAGAGCAAGATGTAGAGAGAAAGAAAACAGAGAGAGAGAGAGAGAGAGAGAGAGAGAGAGAGAGAGAGAGAGGGAGAGGGAGGGAGAGGGAGAGGGAGGGAGAAGGAGACACAAATAGACATGTGAGGGTGAGGTTGAGTCACACTGGGAACCAAGAACAAGCTGAAAGCATACAGAATTACAGCAGGAACCACAGGGAGCATCGCACACACACACACACACACACACACACACACACACACACACACACACACAAGCCCTTTGCATATGTGATGTAGCAATGCTCTTCTCAAGTGTGGAATGAGCAAGCAAGGGCAAAGAGTACCTGTAAAATGCTCAGAGTTAAAAGGAAGGAGTAAGACGATGGAGATGGAGGTTAAGCAGGTGAAATGCAACATGCATAGAGTAATGAGCACTTAGCTTGCATAGTAAATGTATACAAAGGCACACAAAGACCCCCCCCCCCTCCCGCGCTTCCAATTCCTATTTATTACAACTGGAGTTGCTAAAAGAGTGACACGGCAGAGATTGAGTAAGACAGAGATGAAGAAGAGGACACAGTGATGACGACCATGGAAGGATGAGGAGAGTTAAACCACAGTGTGTGAGTGTGTGTGTGTGTGTGTGTGTGTGTGTGTGTGTGTGTGTGTGTGTGTGTGTGTGTGTGTGTGTGTGTGTGTTTATGCCCTAGAGAGGCATCAGCCAGTACCAGCATCCAGCTGGGGCGACAGCAAACGGCATCGTTCTGTCTGACGCGCCGTCACAAACACATTGTCACTCGAAAGCACCGGCAATTAGCGCCGCCCAAGTGTGAGGGCTTCTGTGCGTGAGTGACAGCTGCCAGTCAATACAGTAATGAGTCTGTTTGCGTCTATAGATTCACACAGGACCGGCGCAGAAGCATATATGAATATATTTACGGCCTAATGGGTCTATTTGTGTGTGTGACGACTGGTTAAGTGCGCCTGCCTGTACAGCAGCTCTCTGGGGTCCATTTAAAACACTACAAGGCGTCACTGTCATCCAGTCAAGTGTATCTGTGTGTGACTTGATTGTCTCAAGGCCCAAAGAGACAACGCAGACAGATAAAGCCTCATCAACAGAATGCACCAGCAAAGGAAGACGAGGGAGGGAAGTGAAAGAAGCCATGAAACGAGGGAAATGAAAGAGAGACGCGGTGTTAGACAATCCCTACACGGTTTGTGCGATGGCGACGTAAACATCATTACATTAAAGCTGGAAACCAAAGACACCATAGAGCGAACAATCCTCTCACTGGAAGTGAGATGTTACTCATAGTCCCTCTTATCCAGTGCAACATTACAAGGCTACACATCCTTTGCATTTTTGCACTTTCCCTATTGTTTAAATGTAATTGCTGCACTTTCTCTATTGTTTAAATGTAATTTCCCAAATTAATACTCTATGTGCTGTATATATTTCATCCCTGTTATTTTTATTTTTGTGTCTGTAAGCTGCTACCTCGTCAACAAATTTCCCCTTGGGGATAAACAAAGTATATATCCATCCATCCATCAATGTACACATGGAGGCTTTAACCAGTCCAGATGTCCTGGTTTTTAAAGGTTTCCTCGAAGGAAAAAAGCAGAAAAGCAGTAACTCTTCCCATTTGAGTGAAACATCGCACTGTGTGTATGACGGCCACTTCCAGGCGCGACCAGTCACTCACTGCGTGTCAGTGTGTGCCACTTCCTCATCCGTCTCTCTCACTTAGAATTTCTGAGACGCCATGTCAACAAGATGATTCGCATTGGTGCTTTAATCCTCCTCACTTGGCCCGTCCGATCCATTCAAAACACTCCCACATACACACACATAGTGCTAGACTCCCTCGAAGCGTTAAGGGTGGTAGAACGCAAAGGAGCTCTTAGAACTCATTAGAGGGGGGAAGGCCCACTGCAGATGATGAGATACACTCAATTAAACAGGATAGGGTTCTGCTGAGCCCGAGGGAGCCATGCTAAACCAGCAGGAAGAGGAAACCAGGAGAGAGAGAAGATTTGTATTATCTGTGGTGTATGTGAAGAAGCCTGCGCGGGTGAGATGAGTGTCGTGGGTTTGACAAATACATCTGAATGTTTGGCAGTCATGATGTGTGTCAAGTGTGTGTGTGTGCGTGCGTGTGTGTGTGCGTGCGTGTGTGTGTGCTGAGGATGAGCTAAGGGCCCCCCCGGGGACAGCGGATGTAATCATATGTTGACGACGCATCCTGATAGGTGTTATAAATGCTCCAACACGTCCGTGTCAAAGTGAAGGGTGTGTAATTTCTCGGAAGGGCCCCTCAGGGACGGATGTTGTGATATTCATAGTAAATGAGAAATAGATGGACGGAGAGAAGGAGGCAGAGGATCATGGGAGAAATGGGAATACAGGCAGATGAAAACAAATAGACACCATAGTCAAACTGACACTCTGGACTAATGACAAAGATGTACCATACAGCCAATCAGCATGGCAGAGTGGATGCTGATCAATACTGCAGGTGAATGTATATTTTATTATGACATGGGTCGTCTGGTATCGTGTTCCACTATCTATATGACCAATGTGTCATCTTTCAAAATGTTTGAAAATTGTGTGTGTGATTCTGAGTTTTGGCTTTGTGTAACTGAAAAATCCCTTTTCGAAAATAAGTACTTCTGGTAGAAAACTGCTACCATATCCATCAAACTTTGTCAAAATATGCTGCCTTCAAAGTTTCTATGAATGGCTGGGAAATTGCATCCACTTTCGTCTGAGCAAATACAGACACGCGCCTACATCAGAATGCAGTGTGGAAAAAGGGGCATTAGTGTAATTGGAGAAATTGGTATTATTTGAGGCAAAGATGTTTTTTTTACACACATTTCAATGGCTGAGAGCACTTAAGCATTTTACCACTTTGCATCCGACTCCACCATTCAGCACTGTATTGTGTTTGTGCTTGATTATGATGGTGTGGTTAAGGACCTCTCTTAGTTGTGGTCACAATCTTTTAGTTAAAAAAAAACATTTTATTGACATCCATAGAAAAGTTTTGTCTTATTTTTAACCAGAAAATCAACAGATTAATTCCATACCTGATATTTTATGATCCACGACATGAGATGAATAAATCACTGTTTTTCTTATCTTCACAGCTATCTTGACTGTTCGGGAGCCGGGAGTGAGATTCAACTCTTTTTTTTTTGGGAGGGGAGAGAGACAGACCTGAAGGAGATCTGTACTCTACTGAGTTCTGAGTGCAATAGTTGTATATATTTTCTACATGATTACACCTGATTGGTATTTTTTGTATTTTTGGCATTTCAAAAACATGCATAAAAGCCACTTGACAAAGGACAGAAAGCACAGAAGCAGCGCGAGAGAGAGAGAGAGGGAGAGAGAGATGAAATGACGTAGAATAGTGTAAGTGCACACATCCAGTGGTGGAGGTTGAATCCAGATCCTTAAGTACAATCACTAACTCAGTGTTTTTCAACCTTTTTTGAGCCGCGGCACATTTTCTACAATAAAAAAATCCCGCGGCACACAAACAACCCAAAAAGTTACAGAATGTCACAGTATTCAGTGTTTCCCCTAGGTTTACAGCTTTAGGGGTGGGGGGGGGGGGGGGGGTGAGGGGGGGGGGGGGGTGCGACTGACGGACATACTACATCGTGGTACCTCACAGTACTACAAAGTAATACTTCACAGTACTAGTGACTCCATCTGTGCTTTTATAAATAATAGAACATTGAAATCACTTTCAATTAAACCAGATTGCTCCATCAGACAAAAACAAATGTGTTATCACTTTGTTAGAAAAATGAAAATAAAGTTGTATCCGTGCAAAAAAGAACTAATATTTAGTTACAACTAAATAGCTTATTGTGGAAAACAACAAGCTATTTTTTTGCAAAACAGAATGAGTGCAGATGTGTGAGCATAACGTTGTATCATTAATAGTGGCTGCAGTGAGCTGCTTTCCTCTACAACTCTTTTTAAAACGAGGTAGATTTGATACAGCCGTTCTCAATTCATGCTCCATGTTGAGCGACGCAACAGCAGAAAAGACAACCTCACGGAGATCTCATAAAGATCGGCTTTTGGCGAAATGACAAGAATCGGCGAGTCGTACATGCGCATGTGACCCATCAACGGCGTACGGTAAAATCAGCATTTCCTCTTGCGCCCCACCTGTAATACGCCCCAGTTTGATAAATACTGACTTAAAGGAAACATAGTGTTCATTTATTTTAATGATGACCACAAAGTGAGCAGGCTTTGTCACTGGAGTGTGTTTTTCGGGCTTTTGGAAGATTATTTCCAGAGCCTCAGAAACGTCAGAAACGTCATTGATGGAGCGCCAGGCTGCAGCCTGTTGGATGTTTGTCTTGACCTACAAATACCTTAACTGTTGGGCTTTAAACATGAGAGCTCATTGCTTAAATAGTGATAGCTTAAAGCAGCAAATCCCATTGTGAAAAGCACGCGACATATTTTTCGCCGCTCTCTCTGTCCACTGTGTGCTCTCCTGTGTGCATCGCATCGGGGCGGAAAGAGTTGTAGACGCGACCCAGAAATTACAAGCTGTCGTGTACGATCAATAACATACGGCCGTTTAGTTTGTTTAATAGCAGAACAAGGTGCAGACCTGTTCTATAGGAAACTACTAAGCCAGCCACTATATTGCAGGTTCAGACGCTCAACAATGGAAAATTATTTGCGGCAGCTAAATAATATTTTTTTGGACCAATTAAGTGAAATTGGAAATTTTCTCACAGTGGTTGACAATCACTGCACTAACTATAGCACTGCAAAACTATTCCATTTAAAAAAAGTCCTGGATTGAAAATGTAAGTACTTAAATTAATTTAAAAGTATTAAAAGTAAAAGTACTCAATGCTGAAAAATGTCATCTAATACTCTTAGATAATTATTACTGATTTTTTTAATGTCTGGGCAGCATTTTACTGTTGGTCACAACTGATCTTTTTTTGTCAGATTACAGAATATGCTGACACATTGTTCGTTTTGACCAAACCTCACTCTACACATGAAAAATGACTTAAGCCATTATCAAAATAATTGCATTGATGCAGTGGTTTCATTAATAAAAAGCGCTATATTTTAAGAACCGTTACTATATTTTGATGTAAAATCATAATATGCAAAGTAACTAAAGCTGTTTTTGTACTGAAGTACTTGAGTAAATGGACTCAGTCATGTTCGACCACTGCCCACAGCCGGTAAATAAACCAGGTTTAAATGAGCTTTTCCCAAAAGGATCTTGGGTGGCGAGTTTGTTCTCTAGCCATGGGAGCCAGTCTGTTACAACCTATTACAGCTTGTGTCCTGTGGAGACCAACCAGCAATAGACCCACAGCCTATTTCTGGATCCAACCCGTGTCGAAGAAAGAGGTCAACTCCCTGTGAAGCTGACAAGATAGGTAATTCGTTGTCTTTTTCTAGAACTTATTGGTCTTGTCCCCCAGGCAAAAATCTTGGCTATTAAAAAGCATTTTATGGTGATTGTCATAAATATTCATCCGTCACATTGTATTTCATCCTGGTCAGTTGCCTATTTACAGGCTCATGCGAAGATAGACCGCAGGTGATGCTTAAGAACCTGCACTTAACAGTTAACATTGCAGAATCCACGCCTCCCTAACCCGCCTTCATGAGTGAAAAAACAGTTTACTCTCCTGCTTGTCACTCACAAAGCAACCTTAAATGACATTTATAGAAGCATAATAACCCTACATCATATTTTCCGTTCCATTGGGGGTGACGTTATCGGAAAACATGACCACAGCATTCAAAGTTTCATTTGAAAGCAATCAATAGAAGCTGTTTGTGAACGTCAGTCAGTCCTACTAACACTGTGGTTCTCAAACTTTTTCTGTCACACCCCACTTTAGAGAAAGACAAATGTTCATGCCCCACCACCCCAACAAAATGTTAGCAAAATGGTCCATGCTGAATTTTGATTGAAATAACAACTTTTTCTGACTCGTCCATCCGTACTTTTTCAAATAATAGAATAAAGAACAATCACTTTCAAGTAAAGCAGATTGCTCCATCAGACAAAAACAAATACAATGTGCAACCACTTTGTTAGAACAATACAAAAAAAGTTCAATTTGTGCAAAAAATAACTGATATTTGGCAAACAAAATAGCTTATTAACCTGTTTTGCACTGAATATATTTTCAAGATGCATTTCCCTTTGCGCCCCAGCTGTAATACCTCTGCGCCCCACTAGACTAGAGGGTTGCGCCCCACCATTTGTCAAATACTGTTCTAACAGAACAATTCAAAGTGCTATATATGAGAATGGGAGCATTTCTATTGCCTCTCAACGGCTCTCAACATGGTGATGCCTGAGCCGGCTCGTAGTTCTCTGTGCTAACAGCACAAACAATGGCAAAAGTACCGGCGGAGCTCTGAGTGTTCACCTGAGGAGAATCGGAGGGTGCGGAACGGCGTTATCAGCTCTACCGCCGGTTAAAACTTCTTTCACATACAACACTATTCCCTGAGATGTAATCCTATCTTTGGGGCAACCTTTGCGATGCTGTTTACATTCAAGACCAACATTACCGGCAGATGAGGACATCTGCTGCATTTTCATGGAATCAGGCAGACGGTAGACGGACAACACCTTATGGACGACGAGGGAAACACAAACAGTCTGACGGTGTGAGATAGCCGGACAGCAAAATGAAATGTAGCAATAAAAAAACGCTTTCTCTTTTGCAAACTTAAACAACTCTCTTCTTATGTATGGGAGCAACATCCGGTGTTAAATTCTGTTGTGGAGGACGGCAAAATATCATAGTTTAGTACGGTAATATCGTAATCTACCGTTACCAGTATTCTCCCAGCCAGCCCTAACTACTTTTACCATCCTGGTCTCGTCACTAAAATGATATCCAGTCTGTGGTCTGCCCGACTCCATGTGAATGCAGCAGCAATAGAATACATTGCACAAACAAGAATCTCTACTCCAGCACAGTTAGAGAGGAAGCGACAAGCAAACCAAAGGGGGAGCAGAGGGGATTAGAAAAGAGGAGAAAGAGAGAAACGGTTAGATTGTATAGGCTGTGTGAACAAAAAAGGAAATGGTGCTGATGCTGACAGAGGTACCAAAATTGACCAAAAGAGACGGACAGGCGGCTGCCAGACTAACAAACAGGAGGGGCTGAGCCACACAGCAGGTGGGATTCAGCAGCTCCCACAGCCTCCGCTCAGAGAGAGGAAAGACGTCTCCAGTAGCACATTCTGATCGAGGTGGAAATGAGTAACCAGTGGAGCCTGTTAGAGCAGATGGCTGAGAATCCATTAGCTAATAGTGGAGGAGCCTCCCAGCCAAGCTAATGACGCCCTCATTACTACTCTGCACGCGCTCCCGCCCAGCCAATGGACTCTGGCTGGGCCTTTGTCTGGACCGAGATGCACACACACACACACACACACACACACACACACACACACACACACACACACACACACACACACATGCATGCATCTACACCAGACATGTGTGCCTTCGTACATACTACATGCATGCACATGCTACATACGCAGCAGAAATGTGGTGTACAGTACACGCAGGGAGGGGCCACATATGGCGAGAGAGGAAGAAGACAAAAAAGTGTGCACCGAGAGAGACGATCTAATCCATCTATCAGTCCTTCTGCACACATGACTGCCACCTCGAAAAGTACGCCATCTGCTTCTCACAGAAGACGAGGAAAACGAAGCAGAGATGAGAAACACAATACCACAGCTGCATAAATAATTTAGCCCGTGTGTGCTCCGCATCCGACAACGCACAGCGAATCATTCACCTCTCCATTATCGCCTTTGTTTAAACACCTACGGGCGTGCGGGCGCCGCAAGTCGGCTCACACACGACCCGACTGCGAGCTAAAGAAGCAGCCGGGAAGACGGTTTAGACAGCCGATGCAGTGGTGTCAAAATATCGTCAAACTTCATCGAGCCATCGAGCTTCAGCGATGGCGAGAGGTGTTTATGTATATGTCAGTGCTACGCTGAATATTAAGAGGAGCTGACAGCTCTCAGAACTACATCTGCACTGCATTTCATTGTGTGCCTACCTACTCTGAGGTTCTTAGTAGTTTGCAGTGAAAGGGGGAAATAACACAGCCGTACAACACACTCTAGCTCTCTGCAAGACGGCTGATCTCGACTGCTGACCTTGATCGGTTTACCTTGTTGGAGTCTATAATGGGAGCTTCCGGA
Organism: Taurulus bubalis; assembly: GCF_910589615.1. NCBI lineage: Eukaryota > Metazoa > Chordata > Actinopteri > Perciformes > Cottidae > Taurulus > Taurulus bubalis. The sequence continues at coordinate 11,984,015 of NC_136591.1, forward strand.
GCAGAGAACAGGCCAAGGGGGATTGATTGAACAGTGGCAGGTCAGGCGGGTTCTGAGGACAGCGAGGGCAGAGTCAAACATGATTTCCCCTTCCTGATGTTTGACCAGAGTTTGGTTCATTTGTGGGACCAGGACAATGTAGGTGCAGCTATAGGTTTATGTGCTGGCTCAACTTTATTTGCATTTGGTGGTGTAGACAGACAGGGCCCTAAAGCAGGGACGACAGCACAGCTTGGGCTCACATCCCAGCTAATGCAGTCACAGCCACTACCTGCTATTCCCATGCTAGTTTGTCCTGCACCACTCAGCCGTCAGGGCTGCAGCAGCTCGCATGACTGATATCACTTTGAAATGCAAGCTAATAGACTTTTATACAATGGCGACATTTCGTGGTATAAAACGGAGAGATGTGACAAACCAATGACTGTTATTAGTGACCGAATGGCTCACATCGACCCGAAAAAGAAAAAAAGAAAAGATTTTGTGATCAGGTACAAAATGATGAGGTCTTTTCAACTTTGCTGTTTCAAGTTTCTCCCCCCTCTTTGATACATTTTTGATCACAGCCAGATCCCTGTGGGGCGTTAGTCACACACTTTTCCTGGTGTCAAGCCTTCATCTACAGTCACTGTCTCATCAACTCCCTGGATGAGTGAGGGTGCACAATCCTGTGCATGTGTATGCTAGTGTGTGTGTGTGTGTGTGTGTGTGTGTGTGTGTGTGTGTGTGTGTGTGTGTGTGTGTGTGTGTGTGTGTGTGTGTGTGTGGAGGTGGGCCACTTTAGCAACAGAGCCTGGAGTACAAGCAAGAGCAGCAGCAGGGGGTTTGGGGGGGATCTAGATCTCTGACTGGCAAAAGATGAGTTTATGAGGTCAGGTAAGGAGTGAGTAGAGGTGCACGTTGCATTCTGCAAGTGCCAATTGCCTGCAAGACCTTTCCTTGGTCTGTGAGAGAGGGCCACGCGGTCTGAACGACTGGGGGAGCTCAGGCCATCTGGCGGAGCCACAATAAAAGCTGGGTAATGGACAACAGGTGGTGTGCAATGTTTGTGTGTTTTTGGGGATGCTTGGTTTCCATTTACACAGTGCTCCACTGGTACGTTATAGACATACATTATTCCCAGTGTTTCAACTCTGTGGATGTGCAAGTATGAGGCTCTGCAGATGCGCTCCAGGCTATCTGGCCCCCCCGCGTGACCACAGGGAAGGCTGCGTCCTCAGGTCCAGAGCACTCTCACCGGCTCCTGAGCTCTGCCATGGCTGTCGGCCATTCCCAGTCTGAGATTTCAATGCACAGCGGAGGAGAGAAGAGTGTCCACTTTGTGACCTCTGCACTGCATCTCCGCCCCGTGCTGATGACTCGGGTCCTGCTGGATTTGTCGGGCTGTGACTGAATCTGAATCAGGAAGAGGATGACAGTTTACGTCTTCCGAGTCCAAGAAGAGCCTGCATGTTGAGTCTCTCACCTCTGGCCACACACTTTGGGTCGTGGCCAACAGAACATGATCGTGAATAAAAGCAGCTGTAATTTGTTTTCTTTACAGAATGTCTCATTTCTTACGTGATTTCTCAAATAACGACTGTTTGAACTATTCAAAGTCAATTAAAAGTTGATTGTGCTGTTGGTGCATTCTCAGCACGATGCAAGTGTGAGTTTCATTTTCGCGCTTTGCAGAGAGGAGTGATGAATGAGTCAAGTTCAAGAAACCTTTTATAAAAAACATGAAAATCTGTTTGTACATCTGTCATGGCATGTTGACAAGGCTCTTGTTGTATCGCCCCCTTGATGACTGAGGTGGGTAATTACACTGGGACAGAAGCGCAGTCAAAGGATATACAATTGTGCTGTTCTGAAAAAAGTAATATGTTGTCCTCTGGTTTCACGGATTCGCTGTATATGTTTTTGCCGTGAAGGACTGGGTGATGAGACAGAGGGCTTTAACAGCCTATGTTTTGCTGGAAGGAGAGCACAGCAATGCCTTTTGGGGATTTTGAGGGCTTTTGGAATATCACAGTTTGGGCAACTGTATTTTTAATTAATAGATGCAGGCCTCGTGCCAAATAGCAGATTCGTCAGCTCAGTGATTGGAAAAGGAATCGACACATGCTGTGAATCTTTTGCTGTTTCTGACCTCTGAAGTGCAGTTTTTTCTTTAAAAAAAACAGATGCAACCGCTTTTTAATTAAATTGGTACAGAAAGACTGGAATAGAACAAAAGAGTGGCGACAAAAACTTGGCCTCCACAAGAACGTTCCGACATGATAAACAGGAGTTTTGTGAGGTCAAAGCTTGCTTCGTTATCGCTGCACAAGTGCATTCCTTGTGAACAACCCTTATTACCCTCATGCGTACTGATTGAGGTTGTAGCATGTACCGCGGCAAATGTTTGAACCCCCATTACAAGTAGAATACTGAGACTGACCTCTTCATTAGGAGCACTGAGTAAAGAACTCAGCTTCTTCCCGACGTGGTGGAGCGAGGTCACAGGCCAACTCAAAGTGGTCCTGTTTAGACAGCTGCCGCACCCCCGGGGACGGCAGGGTGAACACCTTCTTAGCCAGGAGCTAAAGGAGCAGAGGGAAGAAGAACGTGAGCGAATGATGAAGACATACAAGGAGCAGCCCGGTGTTAGAAAAAAACACACACAAACGGAGACAGAAAAACCAAGAATCGAGAGAGACACAGAATAAGTACAGAAGGAGAAGGGTGAATTATACCAGGCTGTCAGCTTTGGATAAATAGGATTAAAAAAATGTTCAGTATAAACCAGAGATGAGCCGGGGTGACGGAGAAGGGCAGTGTGCCAGTAAAGCATGTCGCAAAACACAAATCCATCAATTTCCATCCCCTGCCTCGGTGGACTTCAAAGACAGGTCTCAAATCATGCATCCATTCAACCATATAGTCAGCTCGCATTGCAGCATGAAGAGTATAATGTGAGCTGAGCATGGGGAGCGCAAGTCTGTCTGTGCAGTGTGTGGACATCACTCAAGATGTCCCAGCTTGTTGTGGTTGCATAAGCCTTCAGGTCCATAGGTCTGTACTTAAATATACTATTCATCACTTAAATGTATACAGAAATACAGGGGCTTTTTTCAAACTTTTTTTATACTGTCACTGCCTATTCTGTGCATGTAAACGAGTTCCTGAAGACGGGGAGCAGGAGGGAGAGAGAGGGAGCGCTGTGTGAGTGAGTGAAAGAGAAACCTCTCTCTGACACGTATTTCAATCAGTATGCAGGACTCCTGGGCCTCAGTGTCAGTTTGCTCTCATCAAAACCTGCTCCAACCCAGCTTGTGAGAGCACAGCAAGGTGCGCAAACACACAACGTGTATGCACACACACACACACACACACACACACACACATGCAAGCACGGCTGTCGCACCAGGCAGCGCAGATGATGGGCTTGTAGGAGGCAAATCCTCCTCCGTACATCTCAAAGAGGAGTCAGAGCAATACCAAAACAGGCAGAAACAAACGGAAGTAGGCCATAGCCTCCTGCAGGGCCAGGTAGGTTTCCTTTTCGAGTAAGAAGGACCAAAACCTGGCGACTAGTTCAAAGGTGCACAGAATCCGTCTATCCTCGTGCATTCCAGAACGATCTTTTAGCTTCGACCTTACAAAACAATGACATCACGAGTTAGAAAACGATCATCAGAGGCCAGAATCACTCGTACAACTTAGGTTTGAGTATGGTTCAATGCTGAGGTTGAAATTGGGAAAAGGCTTCAGGTAATAGTTTGGCATTTAGTGGTTAGGATAAACGTTTTTTTTGTGGGCCAATGAGAGGAGGCTCGGTAGCATTGTCGGAAGGAGCCCACAAAATAATCAAGCTCATACTCCACAGTATTCAGCTACATCGGGGACTGAGTGGCGGTGTTGTTTCAGTCTTAATCTGTTGTTGTTTGCACTGCTGCTTGGTTAACGCTCCTAATTCTCTATCTGGCACATAATTACGGCTCCCAACAGGATCCCGCATGGCAATGGTGCTATGCTAGCACTCTGCCCTCTGTGTGTGTGTGTGTGTGTGTGTCTGTGAATAACAGAGAGACTGCTGTTTTGCCAAAGATTTGCAAAAGTCGGTGAAGGAGGTTTAGTGTGTGTGTGCGTCACCGTCGGATTTAGCTGAAGTCGCTGGGGAACAGAATAGGTGTTCGTGTTCAGGTGCAAGACGGATTTAGGATCTTGTTAAGCACACGCCGGTTGAGAAGCGCACGCACCACCGTCGCCTCTCTTCATCACACCGTGGGAAAGCATGTGCAACGCTAATGCAACACCATCTCTCACATTACTGCGCACACGTACACATGAAGCAGCTCCGTGGTGAGTCAGCAGTAATCCTGCTCCGGCTCTGGTCCGGGAGAATCGTGTGTGTCTGCGGTAATCATCACATGTAGACACACACAAATAGGCACACACACATTCAGCCTCTCCCACCTTGGCGCTGCACCAAACCCTACATTGACACTGATGCCAGACCAGCGCATACCGCTCAGAGGAGCTTGAAATCAGTGGGGAAACAGATGGATCGACACCCACCACGGATCTATGTTCAGCTGAGACTCCAGCAGTGCACATTTTCCAGTCCAGTATCACTTACATGACAGTTATTTTGGTTGGGACAATGGCAGTGGAGACATTTTCGAGTCTGTTAGAAACATTGATATGAATCTAAAAAAACCGAGGTGAAGCTATGAACTAAAAAGTCTTCAAGTCTGTAACTTTGACATGAAAAAGCGAGCAGTTTTTTTTGTAATTGAATCTATCGGATTGATTTGACGCTATTGCATCTCTATCAGTGTCGAAGAGCTCAATCTCATCTGCTGATTGCCTGAACTCTTCAAATAAAAGAAGCAGGAATGTTTCATTAAGGCGGTGATAATTCAACAAGATATACTTTAGAAATCAGTGCGTATTCAGAGCTGTGTACAGTGTAAAAATAGCACCCAGACAGAATTCATTAAACAGATACATCCACCATACAGACAAGGCCCGTTACTGCGTGAAGTGAGACATGCACAGTTGAAATGAGGTGTCCTCACACAAAAGTTGGCGTCTCTGTGTTTCTGAATACATGACGGGGCTTTATTGCTGGCCTGCAACCAGTGGCCCAATCCTGGCTGAACAAGTCTCTCAGCATTGTTCCAGCAGAATGAACGAGGAGCCAAATCAGGGTTTTTGTTGCACAGAATCACCATGGCACACACGACATGCAGTACCACGGGGCGACTGTGGCTCGAGCGGAGTCGTCCTGCAATCAGAGGGTCGGCGGTTCGATCCCTGGCTCAGCTAGTCCACGTTGATGTGTCCTTGGGGAAGACACTTAACTCTAAATCGCTCTAAGAGGCTCTCAGCCAGCAATCTGCAGCACTATTATTTTCATTAAAAGATGAATATTATACTCATTCTCAGCATTTTGGGTCTCTACTAGAACATGTTTACATGCTTTAATTGTTCTACTGGTGACTGCATAGCTGTGACACAACTATCACAACCTTACGGATGCCTGAAGACTTGTTTAAAGGCACAATTTCTGCATTGTTTGGTATACTCTTCTAGTATTTATAAAGCACCTAGACTTATTTTATAAAAAAAGAAAGACAGGGAAATTTCACTTTCTACAATATGGGACCTTACAGTAATGGTTGGCCAAAAAAATAAATAATAATAGTTTCATTTAATGAGGAAAAGAAAAAGACTATCGCCATGTTGTCCTTCAATAAAAACAAACATTTGAGAATATCAAAAATAATACAAGCATACTGTGTTCTATCTAAGTGCAGGACCATCCCCAGTACGAACTGACCAGTAGTGATTTAAACTCTCATCCTCATCAATCACTATCTCATCATTAACTTTCATAATCAATCATTTCCCCTGTCATCTGTATTGTCTTTCATATCCTCATTGGTACAAGTGGCAGACCAGAGAGTGTGCATTCTGGCCCGCTCTCCAGTATAAACACACACACGCACACGCACACACACCAGTTTACCTCATAATAGCACTAATCCTTTGGACAGTGTCGAGGTGTTAACTGGTGATTATACTGACAATGCTAATACTGATTTGTCTGGCCAAAAGTAATTCACTAATTAGAAATTAATCCAGGGTTCCCTAACTTTTTCTTTATCAATTCATTTGAAAACCTTTCCAAAATATTTTAATCCATTTTATGAACATAATTTAAACAATGCCCCAAATAATGTCTATTTAAAACATTTTTTAGGCCTGTAAAAACCCTCCGGATCTCCAGAATGGGAAAGTGTTATTATTTGACACAAAGACCCTGGTAGAAAACCTGAACTGCCTGATAGCATCTATTCACCAGACACACTCTATTTATTCTTTCTTAGGATCCCCTTCAGCTGTCAATAAGGGAGCCGCAACTTTGTATTAATTGACACTGGAGAGTCACTGAGGCAGATTGATGTGCTTAAGTATGTGTTGGTCCTTGCACTGATTGACTGGATGTCACAGTGACACTGGTTAGAAAATGAAGCAATGACAAGCTGTACGGAGTTTCCCAGGTAATTGTTGCCATATGCAAAGCAAGTGCTGGCCGCTCTTTATCCCTATAGAAGCTGCTCGCTTAACCCACATGCCATTCTGTGTTCCAGGGCCCACGTATTAGTGTCTCCTCACCTTCTTATCCCATATAACTTCACATTGGAATGACCTCATTTGCATAAAAACAGCTATCCTAAGCTCTTGGGAAGGAATTATAAAAAACCTTGTTACCCTGTTATCTCACTGCCTGGCAAAAGGATAATACACAAGTTAGGCTGAGCACGCATCTTTGGATGTACCGTGAGTTCTGCCATTTGGCCTGAAAGAGAGTCCGGACATGTCATGGTTAATAGGTTAAGACACAATCTAATCCTCCTCCCGCCAAAAGCCCGAAATGAAACTGCTAATGTTAACAAGAAAGCAATATCAACCTGAATAAATGAAGTGGCAATAAAATGGCTAAAACATCAGCCGAGCAATTCCCTACTCCATCCCGTAGGAAGAGCAAACAAAATAGGAAATAGGCAAGTGGAGTCGATGTTTTTTTGGCCTCCTTCCATCTCAAAAACTCATTCCTTGCCGCCCTTAGACGGTCCAGCGACGTAATGAGTGTTGGTGGAGAGAGAGAAAGGCTGATAATACGGGCAGCAAATGTGAAGCGGAGAGAGGCTGGTAGCGCTCCAGCATTTCTTTCTTTTTTAAGTGTTTCTTTCACTGCCACAAACTGTTGAATGCGTGAAAGCTATTCATCCGCACCGTCTTTTTCCATCACGGCATTGATTTTGGCTTTTAAATTTCATTTAATAGCAGTGGAGAGTAACACTGCGATGTTTTAAGATTAATTTCCGCTGCGAGGCTTACAGCCGCCATCCCATCGAGCAAGCCTCGAAATGAACATTTACAAACACTTTTCGGAGGTATCAATTTTCTGCTCTGCATTTCTCGCTTTTTCTTCCAGCTCTCCATCAACATTTGTTATTTCATTTATTTCATCCTCTTAATATTTTTTCTTTTTTTACTTTCATCCTTCAGTGCATTCCTTTTCCCAATATGTACTCAGCTTTTCCAACTCAAATGCATCAAGGCATTACAGGCTGTTTTGGTCAGCTTCCTTGATGGCGTTTAGACAGCCCTGAACCGAGCCCTCTCTTAATTATAAAAATGTGAGGCTATTTTCTATAGTGCTAAGCGTAATTCTGTTATTTGGCATTTTATATCTGTAAATGATAACAAATTAGTGGAAAGAGGAGGGGTAATATTTAGTTCAGCAGGGATGAGGATTTGTAATTGAAAGTAAATCATTGTGGATAGTACAGCAGATTATACAAGAAGAAAATAACAAGACTGAAAAATACTCCATCAACTTGGTTATCAAATTAGATAAAAAATAGAACAATCCATTTGAATGGCTTCAAAATGCATTTTGTATTATCTTCAGAAACAGTAAGACTGCAGAATGAGAGCTCAAAAAGGGAAAAAACTAAACATGTACCTGTACTGGCCGATCTCCGCCCCATTCAACTTGTCTCAACACCGCACAGCCAAACCTACACGAAGGAGCTCATATCTTCCACCATAACCGCCTCTATTGTGTTCATTACCACCAATGTCATCGTGGATGCATCATCATAACACCACCCTCATCAGCTCTCCGTACACTGTCTGTGCGAGTGCCTCAAAAGCCTTGATACATCTTCATGAACGGCAGCCATGAGACAAATATGATGTGCTTGTGTCTGCTGCAGAAAGTGTCACAGGTCAGTTCATGAACATCTGATTCATCCAGATAGATCAGCAGCCTGACACACGCAATACATGTAGCCTTCAGGTGTAGAATCAGATAAAGCCTGGCATATGAGATTCTCTTTGTCATTTAGCACAGGGTTCAGTCTGAAAAGAGGATTTTTCTTAAATTCAGTGATGAATGTCATTGTGTTAATTAGTTCCAAATCCAAATAAACCTGGTTAAAACTGAGCTAAACCTCCCAGTCTTGATTTTGACACATGGAATATACTCCTGTCATTATTCAACCCTGTCTCCTAAAAATTACGTTCCCCCAGAACTAATACGCATTTACGTTTGATCAGAAACGTATCTCCTCCCTGATTATGTTTGTGTTTGACGTATTACACATACGTTGCTTATACACGTATAGGTTGATTGAACACGTATGTTGATTATACACGAATATACATTGATTATACACATATACGTTGATTAAACACGCCAAGAGTCGGCCGCACCGGGAGGCGAAGACCGTTTGCCCACCGTTGTTAGGCCGGTCTTCAGACCGCTTGCACCGGGGCTCGGTCTTCAGACGCTTGGCGTCGCCGTCAGGCCGTCGGTAACAGCCTCCTTCGCGCCGGCTGCGGTCTTCTCTGAGTCGGGTTGTTTGTGAATGCAGCCCAAAGTGTGTGATAAACTCCATCTAGTGCAGTAAACCACTGAGATCATCAGCAGACACTCGGATCTCTGTGGTCACATCAAGTGCAGAATCTGACGTGAAAAATATTCAAACGGGCGGAAGGAGTCACGGGACCCAACATCCGGTTTTCAAAATACTAACTGATATGAATGTGTTCAGAACATTTCTGACCACATCCAAACATCTTAACTGTAACAGTACGTTGTGTTTGACATATTACAACAATTCTGTAAGACCAGTACAGTTAAGAAACATAACATAATCAGGGAGGAGATACGTTTCTGATCAACCGTAACTGGGAATGCGTATTAGTTCTAGGGGAACGTAATTTTTAGGAGACAGGGTTGCATTATTGAAATTGTGTCCTTCAACCATCTTGTTTTGAAAACACGACATGTGAAGACTTCACAGGAGTCGGGGCCGTGGCAGTTTTCCGAGCAAAGGTAATGTTATCAAAGTCTTGCTTTGTGAGCAGCTGCTCCCTGATGTACTTTCCCTGAATAATGTTCTGAAAGGATAGGGAAGAGAAGGAGGAGAACGATCTCAGACTGAGATTGAGGGTCGTGGAAATAAAGGCAGAGAGGGAAAAAAAGGAAATCAAATTATTAAAAGATGACAGGAAGAAAATGGAGGTAAGGAAAGCAAACCCAGATGGCTGTCACAGAGATAAGACCGGAGCAAAAGTGTAGTTCAATGTGCGCCGATGTTTCTGGAACACTTCGTCACACAATCGTCCTGTTCATACATCCGAACCAGAGTGAACCAGTGCTGGGCAGATTACAGAGGGGCTAACAGCATGTTCAGGGGATTAACAGGCCGCTTGTTTGTAATATGTGTAAATATTTGGAGCACGGTGGGTGCAGTGACATTTTATTATGGATTACTTTACACGCCCCGCAGCAATCCACGGACTAATAAAATAGAAGTGAGTTTTGACCACAGGTGCAGCACACAGTCCTTTTCAGGCCAGCCACAGCATCTACAGCAGCGGTCCCCAACCAGCGGGCCGTGGCCCGGTACCGGTCCGTAAGTTATTATTTTGAAAAATGACCGGATACATCCGTCTGTAGGTAACCTCAGACTATGTCTGTATAGCCCAAAAACGTCTGTTCAACTCTGCCGGTGTTCTGGATTAAAATCAAGGAAGATAATATCCTGAGATCGCCAAAAAAGCAGTGAAAAACCTGCCTACGTTTCCAACATCTTGTCTTTGTGAAGCAGGGTTTAAGATAAGCAGTAGACTGGACATAAATAGTAATAATAATAATAAATGGTGAGTTGTATTTTTATGCACTCTAAATTGTTTTTATGCTATTCGTATCACTTTATTACATCATATTTATTACGTCATATTTATCGCCCACACCGTGAAGGCCGGTCCGTGAAAATATTGTTTTACACGAAACCGGTCCGTGGCTTAAAAAAGGTTGGGGGCCACTGATCTACAGGACCAGCAACCATTTTGTCCCCGCAGGTAAGTCAACAGAAGAGGATCCCTCTACCCAGATGGACAGAAGCAGTAGATGTCATGTGTACAGAATTAACAACGTAACAGTTACAGCACATTCAGTGAATATGACAGAAATGATTCACATGTAGTGCCCTGGAGAGGGAGTAAGTAGTGTGTGTAGTATGTGTGACTGCTGAGAACGTAATCTAATAGAAATATATAGTATAAAATATAATAGCTGTGCGTACTGCGTAGTGCTGCTTGGCACTAAGAGATTAATGTTTTACGTGATAATTTAAACAACAGTCGCAGATCCAAATGAATAAAATAGTAGCATATATAAGTAGAAAACGGAAAGGGAGCGCACCAGAGACAGAGAGAGAGCGCACCAGAGAGAATGGCAGACAGACACATTCATCAGCTCCCAGGTAGCAGCCTGCGCTCAGATAACCTCCAGCCAGCTGCCACGGCTCCAGGCAGGGACTCCCACGAGCAGCTCCTCGCCAGTTAGCAGACAGAGCTCCGCTGTAAATGACTACCACTTTTTGACGTCGGCGGGCATGACATTTGTGTTGTCATGTCCGGTCGGTTCAGAATTCACGTTTCAATTATTGGATATAAAATGAACAATTTGAACGAGGCTGTTGCCCAGCAGTGAATTTACATCTGAATGGCGTTGAGTGATGTTCTCAGGCAGACTTCTGCATGACTGACCTATGAATCACCATTACTGCATGGTAATTAAACAAAAGCACAAGGGACAACAGGACAATAATGTCCTGAGCTTTTCACTGCACCACGGTGAAAATGTTGAGCGACGTCGGTGACTGGCATTATCCCTAATTGATCAATTAATTCTGTGAGTCACTTAATAACAGGCCAAAATCTAACTCAGAACTTCAGAATCTTGCTTACACATTTAATATTTCCGACCTCCAGTATTTGGATCATGTACCGTGTAAGAAATAAAATGTGTCAGAATATGTAAACTACAGCTATTACTTCAATATAAGTAAAAGTATTGGACTCCGGACTGGCAGGTTCCCAATATTAAAGGACAGGGATTGGGATCAGGGCCAGAACAACTTGATGGAGGCTCTAATTAATAATTTAAACAAGCATATAGTAGCGGGCAGCTTTAGTACATGAGTACAAACAGATTAGATTGGCTTGTTGGATGACGGGGGAAAAGGATTGCTGTATTGCTCTCTAGTAGAAATAGAAAAACTGGTTTAAAAAAGGCTGCAGGATCAGACTCAAGTCTGCTCTTCAGGAATACTTCAGAGGAAATACAGAATATGTGTATGCATATGCAAACAGACCACCATAGATGCATTTCTACATGGAGGTAAGATGACCACATCCCCCTCCAAAAAAGTGGGACAATGCAGATGGTCTTCAATTTTGATAGAATGTCTCTCTAACTTAAAAATAAAATGTATATTCTATTTCTATTTCGCTGATAACATCTCTCTGTTTTGTCCTCTGGAGGATTCAGTAGCACAATAGACCCTGCAGGTTAAAGCATAGGCCGTAGAATGTGAAGGACTTAACTAATAAATGTTATCTGAATATGTGGGAAATGAACGCGATGAGAAAGCTCTCAAGTACTTTATTCAACAGACACTGATAATAATTCAGCTGAATGGATGGAGCTCCTTCCCCACAGATGGTGTGGAGGTCTCACAACAAGTCAAAGGTTATACAGAGGATGTGTGCTTCACCCAAACTGCACATTACTCTAATTCCTCTTCTGATGGAGCCAGACGCCAAAGCCTTGGCAGGTGCTGTTATTCCTGCTTGTTGTGAGAAAGGGTTAGTTTGTGAGCTCCCACATCCATCAGGTTGATATGATACAATATAAGATACATAATGCAGCCATAAGATACACGAGGATCGAGGCTGTGTCTAGAGCCGGCCCTGCCTCCTGCGTCCTTGGCCCTTCCTCCTGCCCCCTGCCTCCTTGGCGCTCCCTCCTGCCCTCTGCCCTGGGTCTTGACTCATGGGCCCTGCCTCCTGCCATAGCGGCCCTGCTGATGCCCCCCTCTCTATCTCATGTTGTTGGTTTTCTGGCGAGTTTTACTTTGCAACGTCTGCATGCACACAATGTTCAAACTGAAACAACATCTAGAAAGTACAATACAATACAATACAATAAAAATCCCCCTTTTTAAATTTTTTTTACAATTTACTGAACCACTAACCAAAATGGTTCACATATGCACATCATTAGCTGTTTTTGTGAAAAGTGAGCAACTCCATGTCATGTTGTAGCAAGCTGGAATAACAACGGCCAGATCACCAGAGATGAGGTGAAACACAGACACCCAACCTCCATCTCTGTTGAACTGTATAAGAAGACAACATGTCGGGAAGAAATAATCACAACAACTGGAAGAAATTTTAAGTATTACACAGAAAAAGTATCTTTAGCAGTTGGGTCCAGTGTTGCAGGATCGGCCTGGGGAGCATTCACATGTTGGGGAAACACTGTGTTATGGATTCAACTTTCTAACACACGCATTGATGAACTTTCCCTACTCTAAGTAAGTTATAA
>NC_136591.1:12001960-12141960 GCF_910589615.1 Taurulus bubalis
ACACCAATCACTCTAATTCTTAGGTGGGACACCCTTGCAATCATGTGTCGTTCTAGAGTAAGGTCGAACAAACAAAACAAAATATATGGAGCTTCCAATAAGCCGTTCTTGATTAAAACCACTGCTGACCTATGAAGCCATAATTATAATACGAGGTGACTTTGAGTCATCAGAAAGAAGCGGACGGTTTGGAGGCATACGTTCATATTCACAATGACACGTGTTTCCTCGTTCTGAGTGCGCTTCGGATGTTTAATTTGCTCTTCAAAGTTGTGGAAAGCAGTTGTGGCTTTGGTTCGTCTCCATCCGTCTTTGTCCAAATATTATGAAGTCGCTTATCTGCAGGGACATTTTCTTTCTTTATTCAATTAGCTTTGTCTGTTTCCTCTGGTTTTGCTCAAAAATTGGCAGAAATCGTTTTTTTTATTTTGCTTTTTGTTTCTTTTGTCACCACTTTTGATGTTGAATGTGTTGGCATGGTTTGCAAGAGCAAAAGACAACACACGTCCAACTCAATAATTTGGGACTATTTTATTATATTTTTTTGGCTGGTTAATCAACAGTCAGTCATGTTTAATTTTCTGATTTCTATTTAACTTTCAGATATTTTTCCACCCACGGTCCATTTCTCAGAAGAATTTATTCAGAAATGTTTGATTTGTTGCATGATTCTGTTGCCTTTGCTCCACAGCCCTCTGCATCCCCCCCCCCCTCCCAGTGTTTACTGCGGGCCAGTGGCTGACTGTACACCCCCCCCGCCCAATCAGTGGCACTGGCTTTGGCTGCTAATTGAATTGGGCTGGAGGTCTAATTCTAATGTGCAGCAGATGGCCGGGGCATTCCTGCATTCAACCAGCCGCGGGCCGCCACTCTGTTCCACAGTGCTCAGCCCAAGGTAATGTAAACCACCACGGGGAGGAGAGAGAGAGAGAGAGAGAGAGAGAGTGAGACACCTCAAACTCAGTCATTTTCCGGTTGCACACAAATGCAGAAGTCCGTATTTCTTTCCTCAAATGCTGATTTCTTTCACTGCCGTTGAGCTGTGGAGCCAGCAGTTAACCAGCACATCGTCCACACACTTCACACACACTCTCGGCTTCCGTGTAAACAGACAACCATGGAGCTCAAGTCACTATATATGCGACACATACTAAACGCACACAGCAAAAATATCTGCGCCCACTCTCTCTGTTACGCATCAGTGGATTAAACCATCACTGGATGGCAGTGTTGAGCTGCACTGAGCGTTGGGATGCGGCGGCGCTGGAGAACGAGGTCCCACTGAAGGCGTAATAAAGACACAAATCAATGGCCATAATTTGGGAGGGAGCCTCGGCCTGGGTTGGAGTTATAATTTCCCTGGTTTGTGGTGCTGCGTCGAAGAGTAAACACTGTAAGCGCTGAATCACAACAGACAGAGCGGGGAAACAAGGAGGAGCAGAGCGAGTGGGATAGATGTAGAGGAAGAAATCCAGAGATATGAGGCGCAGGGGGGAGAGCGAAGAGAAAGAGAGGAGGGGAGAGAAATCAGGGCTGCTAATGTAACAACAGCCCAACACAGAGGCCGGGAACATTGCTTCTCAATGGCTACTATCACCAGCTATCAAGTGCACCAGGGACGAGGCATCAGAGAGCATGTGTGTGTGTGTGTGTGTGTGTGTGTGTGTGTGTGTGTGTGTGTGTGTGTGTGTGTGTGTGTGTGTGTGTGTGTGTGTGTGTCTGTGTGTATGCGTTACACACGAGCAAACATAGTGTACTTTATGCGTGCACAGGGCCGCGCTCACTGTTTTGAGACGACTCCCCAGAGTGCAGCCCGAGTGCGGGGAGGAAGATTATGAGTAAGACAGAACGTACACATGAATTTGGGCTTTGTTGTGCGGCAAGATGATAAAAAGATGGAACTCTTTGTCAGAGCGGGTAAGTATATGTTTTTGCGAGGAGATGACTGACAATACAAAACAACCATTTGGGCTGGGGGTGTGACAGTAGCTCTATGTACAAAGGTCTTTGATTTGTAAGCAAGCGTGTTTATAAATTTTTTGTGCAAATGTATGAGTACTAGTTATTCAGATGCATCTCCATGGACGCTCAGTGCGTTATTACAGTTAAAGTTACACATGACTTCAAACTAGAGGACAACAAACTAAATAAATAATACATAACAGCATAACAACCAACTATACAAACAATCAGACAAAGACAGAAAACCGGAACATAAATCAGACATAAATCATCATCCTCCATATTGAACCTATTATAACAATTATATATTCATAAATGTTGTGCACATAGGCCCTCGGGGGTCTCTTGGATCCCATAGTTACAACCTCTTATTATTACCACCATCTTATTTTCAGTTTATACAGGCCACTTGTTGAATGTCACCCCCAAGAAAGATTATGTGCAACATGGCAGCTCGCTACACAGGAAGCCAGACACATCAACAATCATAGTAAAAAAAAAAATAGAAACAAATAAAAAGGGTACAACAGAACTTCAGATCCGGAAACTCCATATTATATCTGTCATAATAAATATTAAACCATAATAAATATTGTGGACCCGTCCCTTCACCGAGTCACTTGGGTCCCAAGGTTTTGGCACAGTCCTCGCCACTAACATCCATAAAAGGGAAAAACCTGTTCATGTCTCCTTGGAGAACATGTGTCAGTCTTTCCAATGGGAGAAGTTATAATGGTCTCTTGTAATATGTCGTTTACGCTTCAGCACCAAAGATGCATCCTGTGATACTGGGTAACAGGTGTGTACTTCTTTTAACTCACACCTGTTACCTCTGGAAGTGTTCTGCTCTCTGCCACACTACCTGTAGTAGTTATCTTTGCTTCTATGCGACTGAAAGAACTCCATAGTGTCAGTCCTTTGGGGTCAGTCCGCTACATTGGGTGAGCATTTGTGCTGTTGAGAAATAAGTAATCCGAGAGTCGCAGCTCGGGCAATGCATTGAAAGAAAATCTTTTCTATCGAGCAACAGGCAGAAAGGTTTTTTTCACCCAGATGGTAAGAAGAGCACGAGGATTTTGAAAATACCTTCAGAGCCGCTATAAGTGTTGCTAAACGACTTTCTGGGTTTTTCAAACAAATCCAGGTATATGTGTTCGGAGAAACAGATCTTTAGCGGAGTGACTCAAATGTGGAAACACAAGAGACACGAACAGGGCTACAGGATACATTTACATGCAATTTCCAGAGGATTGATTTTGATAACTTTGGTGATCCCTTGAATGTTCATAGTTTAAGTGCCACAGAATAATTTGTGCATGTTAAAAAAGTCAAAATCACAAGTTTGTTTTGTTTTAAATTAGAAGAATAAATAAATACAAATACATGTTCCTGTTTAGGAAGAAAGGATTTACACATCGGAGCTACGGAAGTCAGCTAGTTTGACCTCCTGTCCGTGTTGCCGGAATAAAACCGAACATCATGAAACGCCGCGACTTATTTTTAATGTCAATATAATTGGGAGATTTTTTGGGAGCCGAAATCTGCAGCAGCAGCTGATGTTTGCCACCACTAGACTAACTAAACAGTTTTAAAAGGCATTAAGCACGGATTAAAAACCTGCGGGTCTGTGCTGGGCACCAACACAATGACACAGGAACAATTTAAAAGCATTTTACGAGGAAAAGTAGAGCATTCACATGCTCCTTGGAAACAATGTGGACGAACACGTGCATTATTTTATTGTTTCAACCGCGCTTTAGCTGTTTTTGAGTTGTTAGGATTTGAGGGGGGAGGGGCGTTCTGGTGAGTATTCCCCACTAGGGGACTCATTTGTCCGATTATTCCAAGACTACAATGAATGCAGAACAGATGACGTACCTTGCGATGTTAATAAATGAGAAAAGCTTCTGTGATGCCAGAACAAACGCAGGTAAACAAACTGCATGCTGACCTCCACGTTAGCAGATGTGTTTCCTTGTTGGAGCGTGATGATGGTTTGCCGTAGATGAGACGTGGCAGGCAGCTGCTGTCCCCTTCTTCCCGGCGCCGCATGCTTGCGCTGAATCTTCGAGTGGTCGGGAGTATCGGACCGTCCCGCCCTGAATTCACCGCTGCTGACCAATTGTCGAAAAAAGAAAAAAAACAGAGAAAAGCAACAAATCCTCAAAATTGAGATGCTGTTCGGTATTCTTGCTTGATCAAAAATAACAACTTGCCTAATTTTGATTCATGATGATTTTCTCAACCAAATCATTATTTCATCAACGACACATGAATGATACTTTAGTGGAAATGTTAGATGTTAGAGGGGGCGTTTTGCTCTTCGGCTACCTATGATTTACACCGTTCACCTGCTTGTTCCACTCTATACTTTCACACACACACACGCTGAACTCTACGCCTCAGCACAAAAAGGAGCAGTGATGCCTTTTTCACCCCAGTAATCACCGCCGGCTAGTACAGACGCACGAGCAGTTATATCTTCAGTGTGTGTGTGTGTGTGTGTGTGTCGGCATGCGATAATGTCTCGGTGTGTGTCTTACTCATATTGTCCATAGTATCATCATTAATCATTTGTCCTCCGCCCAGACATGGCCATCAGTTATTGAGAGGTGCAATAATTTGGAATTGATTTAGTCCCCCCCAACCCCACATGGAGCCTGGCTCAGAATATAAAATGTTCCTTTGGCAAGACAGATGTGCGAAAGCTAATGATAAAGGGCTGTCAGCATCTGACGCTCCGCCATTCTGCAAATAGTTGTGAGAGGTGTCTCTTTCCTTCTCTTTCTCGTATTGTCTATTTCTGTCTAAAAAGGCAAGGCTGTAGGGAAATTGTTCCTGTTGTGTGCGTTTACTTGTTTGTGAGTCAGTTTGGGAGAGGAGGAGGAGGAGGAGGAGGAGGAGGAGAGAGGAGAAAACCTGAAGGATGGAATATCTCCCTTCCTACGCAAAACCCCTTGTGTTAACAAGCATACAGATTTGGGAGAGAGAGCGTGAGAGACAGTCCTAGAAACCTTGAGAGATAGTTCGAGAGAGACAATGGGAGACTGAGAGAGCTCCAAGCTAAGAGAGCAGACTACTAAGCCTCTATAAATAGAACAAAAAATACATACGAGGGTTAAGAGACCTTCTTAAAGCTCTGTTCTCTAGTTTTTTTCCTTCCCCTTTTTCTTCTAGACTTCTCCCATTGATTGAACACCATATCAGTCGGCCTCAGGATCATTTCAAGGAAAAAGATAAATGGAATTATACATTTATTGTGTTATCGCAATCCTATCAGGCCCAGATCAGATGCCCGAACCACCTCAACTGGCCACTTGTGATGTAAAGGAGCAGTGGCTCTACTCCAAGCTCCCTCAATATAGCTGAGCTCCTCACCTCTCAAAGGCTGGGCACAGCCATCCGACGGAGGAAGCTCATTTCGGCCACTTGTATCCCTAATCTCATTTAGGTCATTACCCAGAGCGAACTGGAAGTACACTATATAGTCCAGTATAATCATGTCTGACCATTGACTGTCAATAGGAAGTTGACAAAGTCACCTTGATGTCACCCTTTGGCTTGTGAAGTACGGTTTTGAAGCCTTGAGTTTGACATTTTGGTCCATAAGTGACGCAAGAGGTTGGAGCTATACAACCGAATGCTCAATAAGACATTTGTAGGCAGCCAAAAAGGCTTTGCTTTTCAGAACGCCACACAAAACCATTGTCGCAGGTTCCCTTTTACCCATACTTGTGAACAGGATCCCGAGACACTTGGACTTCCTCGTTGGGAGTTCACCCCCAACTCGGAGGGAGCCATTCACCGTTTTCAGGCAGAGAACCATGTCCTCCGACAAAGGTAGCAACATGCAAATATGGACCCAGTCCATGCTGGAGGTCACTGTCTGATGAAGTCAACAACACCACATAATCTGCAAAGAGAGATGTAATTCTGAAACCCTTAATCAGCCAAACACTCACTGAAATCACGCGTGACTTTGTGCCGAGTGTACGGACACAACTTTCCCCTTGGTTGTAGCAAGCGCACTGCAAGTGAGTTACAATAACGCCACTGTTTTATTTACATTTCGCCAGTAGTATTGTGGATATCTCCCAGCCGTATAGTAGCTAAATGAGCAGTACGATAGGAGCAATGGAGCATTCAGAAGCTATTGATGTCTGTCAACTGTGGCTTACCGTTATCAATTCCAATTCCAATTATTTCCTTATCGCTTCCAAATGTAAATTGGCTCTTGATATCGAACCCTTCCTTCTCAACTTCTCCCTGCTGCTCTCATCCAGTGCCGCCTAATCTCCGTCGCCACCCTCTCTGCTCTCCACATGCATACACAAAACACAAGTGTGGTGAACCCTCGTCTGTCTCTTCAATAATTCCATTCAGACTCTATGTTTCGAGGTTGTTTTGGAATCAAAACCTCAACATCTATTTGGATTTTATCTGGCTGATGTAGGTTACGCAAAACCACTTCCCCTGTCTTAACTGTGAGCAGACTCAAATTGAGAGAAACGATGGTAACAGGCATTTTGAGTATAGTGCTGCGTGCCTAGCGTCAACAGAGGTGAAGACATTTATTCATCCCAACAAAAGAGACAAACAGGCTATTATTACAGACAGGGCTTTATTCACAAGTCCTGTAAATCGCATCATGTTTATGGAAGAAGCCTCCCTGATGTTGTTTCTGCCCCCATTCGCCATGTTAATTTATTGTTGCTACCGTTTGCTGTTAATGCAAATTCAACACCTCCTCCATCTGTCTCAAATTACAGCCCCTTCAGCAGACCAAAGAACATAGTTCGAAGCCTTTTATTGTTTAAAATCGACAGGATATTTTGCGTTTGATTTCCATCAGTTTTACAGCAGGGAAAACGGAATGACTTTATTTTTGTA
Organism: Taurulus bubalis; assembly: GCF_910589615.1. NCBI lineage: Eukaryota > Metazoa > Chordata > Actinopteri > Perciformes > Cottidae > Taurulus > Taurulus bubalis. The sequence goes on from NC_136591.1 coordinate 12,008,813, forward strand.
CAGATGAGCCCATGCCATGGAAGAGTACACCGCACTTAATCCATCATTCAAGCACTGGCTTTTATTGGGGATATTATGGTACAGTGTCTGTCCTTGCTCATTCTCTCTCCATCTCTGTGTCCCTCCCTCACTTCCCTTTCTTGCTCAGCTTTCTCTTCATACTCATCCCGCTCTTGTCTGCAGCTTTGTGTGTATGTGTGTGTGTGTGTGTGTGTGTGTGTGTGTGTGTGTGTGTGTGTGTGTGGCAGCGGTCTGGCGGAGGCTGGAAAGCAGGTGGGCGAGAGGAGTTGAAGTGACACCTGGTAACAGGCTGACAGCCCCGAGGAGGGATGCGGCACTTTCATCCCTGACACGTCTCAACCTTCTCTCCTCACCACCATGAACTTTTAGACACACACACACACACACACACACACACACACACACACACACACACACACACACACACATACACACACACACACCGTATACTATAATGCTCGCACACACATACACCAAAAAATAGCATTCCTATACGGTACACACCGAAATAAAGTGACAGAATGCAGCAAAATCTCCCTGAAGGAGGCAGACAACATCACTTTCAAAGAATTTTCTATTCCCCAAGATTTTGTCATTATACCTGAGCCTCCCATTGGGCAGGTGTCTTGTATCCCCCATGTTTCTGTAATTTCTGATGCTTGAGCTGACACCATTGTGCATACAATTAAAGTTCAGGCATGGCCTGTATTTCTACTGCTACTGCAGGCAGGGAAACACAAATGCAATGCAATTAGAGTACGGCGGTCTATATAATATATGCAACACCTCATAAAAAAAGTCCATAGTGTATTGTTTGGTTTGGTTGGGTAGTTGAATGGAACAACAGCAGAAGTCGTGCCTCAGGCTGGTTTTAAGCATTCGTGGAGATCTAAATCTACATGATCAAGTTCAGTAAAAGAACCCAACCAAAAAATTATTTTTTTTGACTTGTTTGTCTCGAAACTGCCTGCAAGAATAAAATCCCACACTTCACTGATAACATGCAAAATGTTGAAACATGTTGAAACATAAACCAATTTACATCCATTTCTTAAAAAGGTGTCCCAGACGTATTAGGCGCAATGTTGCTGACGTGCGGTGGAGGGAGCCACTGTGCGGTCCACAGTGTCCATAGGTCGCCACCTAGAGGCTCAAGCTTGACTGTTGCACTCTTTATTTACTCTCCCTTGTGTTCTCTTTGACGCCTTCGCCAGAGTCAGTGAGCTACGCTAATACGGCAATGGCACCGCCACAAGAACCAAACCTAGATGGACGAGCACCCCAAGGCCCTTCCCTCCATCCGCCTGAGAGATAGACCCTGCCGTTTACTCCAAACTGAGGTATTGCTACTGTTGTTTCCCTCCACACTGCACCTATTTGATATTTTTTTTATATAGATGCTGTACATAACTGGTTGTGATGGTGCAAAACTTCTGCACAACCATTTACAACTCACAGCACCACATCTCAGCCAGCAAGAGAAACACACAAGGAATAGGGGTTAAACAAAATAATCTAATCCATAAATTAGCTAAAGTCAATTACGACAAGTCACCAATGAAGTATTAATCTGTTACTTGAGGGCACTGCTATAATGACGACCGTGGGAGGAGCCACGCTGAGACGGTGTCCTTGCTTGTTCGGGTCATGCTCAACAAACATGGCGCCTCCACCATGTTTTTGATATGGGATTAGGCTGCAAATTGAATTCCGTGGGGCCCAAGCCCGTGTCTGGCCACATGAGGAAGCCAGAGTCAGAGAGGGAGAGAGAATGAGAGTGTGCGTGTTTGTGTGACTATTTATAGATGCTGTGTCAGTCTGAATACAGTAGAAGTTGTGTGTTCAGCTGCGTGGAATCACTGATTTTCATCTCCCTCTATGCTGGCAAAACCCCCAGTGTGTTTTTATTTTTTGGAAGGGCGGGAGTACTTATAGATGACTGTTTTTCAATTTAAAAGTAAAAACCAAAGCGTTTAAAATCAACTGACAAATACTTGTAATTACTGAGAGCGGCGATTGCCACACAAAAAAACATCACCTGATCGGTAACACATTCTTATATCACCTTTTCTACCATGAAACTGGATATTTAAAGCTGACTGACCTTTGACCCCCTGACCTTCCACACAGTCACTCCCTCGGGGCTCTCTTCTCACCTCAGCCGGGAGGGAAGTCTGTAAGGTGCACTGCCGCGGAGTGTTTCATGTCCTGTTTGGTGATCCCCTCAAGACGCTTCAACGTCAAAGCCAAAGTGCAGCGGTTACAGACGGAAGACAAAGAGAAAGAGAGAGAGAGCAATGCCTCTTTTCTTTTCCACAAGACCAACAGTGCTGTTTTATGATGGCATCTCCAGAGGCAAGAAAACTATTGATCTTAGCAACTATTGAGTGCTACAGCTTGCGCGCATCAGAGACCGAGAACCTTTTGGAAACAGGCGTGATGATGACAGCATGCAACAGCGTCTTCTTCATGTGCTCCCTCTCTTCTCTCTCCCCCCTCCCTCTACGCTACATGACTTTTCAGTGAACTGTGGGGAGATTTGTGGGAGCGAGTGGGGATTACTGGGAGGTCTGAATGAGACACCTTTGACACCTCCTCAGGCCAAGTTTATTACACTAAACCTGCACTGTTGTGACGACTGTGAGCGCTCGCTGGGCTGCATGACGGGGACGTGGAGAAGGGCGAAGGGCGGCTCTGATGCTGACGCCGGCTGACAGGCAGACAGGGCCGCTCCACAAGCTGGTTCGGCTGCCCCGGGACAGCAGGGCCTGGAGGCGGAAAGGAAGGAAGCCAAAGAGCCAGTCAGCCTGTTCCCCCTCTCCTACCCGGTCCCTCTTCTGGTCTGGAGGAAATTAAGCCTTGTCTCCATTTCCCCCACCAATTGCCTGCTTGAGCTCTAGACCTCATCCACACACAGACCCTTGGAGATGTTGGGGAATAAGCTGATGAGCTGCTGCCAGAGGCTATGAGGCTACAAGGCTATATGAGCCGCCATGGCCACTTAACCCTTTCTGTTCCCCTGCCACCAGGGCCAAAAGCCGTTACCATAGGTGATCACCACATGGAGCTGAGCACCTGGCAGCCATTCATCATTCCCAGCAGCACTGCATCCTTTGATATCCTGATATGGCTCTAATGGTATATGCAAGAGGTAAAGGGCTCACACACACACATATGCAAACTAAATTCAGCGTTGTTGGATAAAAAACAATTTGAAAGGATATCCATTTTGCTCTTTGACCACTGGAACTATAACAAGAGTCTCATGTGGCTGACCCAGGAGAGCTGCACTGTACTGACAGATAGCGAGGTCAAATGAATAACTTAGCCATGGAGAATTCAAACACTAATGCTGGTGACCTTTTGAAAGGGGTGAGCAGAGGGATGAAGACAAATGGGGAAAGGAGAAGGGTGTAAATGTACGCGACGAAAGGAGAGTGAGTCGGTAAGCCATAAGGACAGGCTTCAAGTCCCAGCCGGGGAAAACCTACAATAGGGAAACAAAGACAGCTGCACAGCAATTATTTGCATAACAGTAGTGGTGTCTGCATACGGGTTCTGCTTACAGAGTTCTGTACAGGAATGTTATATAATTAAAAAGTATTGTAAGACCATAAACCTGGAAACACTAAATAAGGGGATAAGAGAGCTGTCGGTTTGTGTGAAAATTTGCAGGATAGATGTGATGTTTAAGATTTCAACATTAGACACTGCTTAACTATGACGTGCACATATTCTGCATGTTTCACAGCTTTGATAACATCCAAGATAAAAAATAACAATACACTTGCACGTTGCATCTGTAAGTGTAAATGCGACAGCAACCACCTTTTCAAAACCAATCCCCCCCTAGGGGGGGCAGACTGAGCGATTGTTATATAAAACTGTAAATCATAGTTTGTTTTATGAAAAAAAGACCAAAACTGCTGTCTTGGATGTATTGAACACCATAAGTAATACACAAGTGAAATATATGGTTTGGTACATGAGAAAATTCAAATGTCACAGGTGGGTACAAATGTGCGCAAATGTGCCCCAATGCAAATTTTGGAGACCTTGCCTGAATTGTCTCTGTACTAAACCCTCTCTAACTTTGTTCTGCTTCACTTCATCAAAGTCTACCTTTGCAGAGAGAATGTTCACATATTGTGTTATGATTTGGGTTAGAGTTGGACCTTACAGCTGCATCATTTCAAAGACATAATCATCCTGAAAGTGCTTTTTTCTAGGCGAACCTGAAACCTCTTCATTTTTGCTGTGTCATCTTCACTTACTCTAATCCAGTAACATATAGACTAATATTTACACATCTGAACAAAATCTCACATGTGTAGCCTTTTATTATAAAACCAAGATTATTCAAATAGCCCTTGTGGTTGCAAAGATACACCCTTTTTAGTTTGGGTATGCAATTTTCAAGCAGAAGCCTAAAAATAGGATGGTTTTCAAAAGGTTTTAATGAACTGGACGCAGGAACACTGTCAATGCATGCTGTCAGTGGTGATGCATTTTGGACTAAAATAGAAGACCTCGGTCTTTGTCTGTATGTGTGAAAGTGGTATTAATGACCCCGGCATGCCACAGAGGGAACGTTAATGTACTAAAAAGCGAACATTTATGGATCATAAATTGCTTATCCTGTGTGAAAAAAAACAAAGTATACAAAAAGTAGGCCATTTGTGAACTGCTGACATATGAATAGAGAGATATCTGGGCATGACAGATGTAACACTCCGCTCTGAGCTCTGTACGGGAGCATCATTAGCACACTGACTGACTGACAGCTGGCACCGAGAGGAGAGGGATGAAGGGTGAAATAGAGAGGGAGGAGACGGAGCAGAATCTGTGCCAACGATCACCCTCTGGCTGTTCTCCAGCGTTTTAATCACAGGAACAGTGCTCTCACTCTGCAACCCCTTGGAGACCCAGGTACCTTAGCCACACTTGACATTAACCACAAGGCGAATACACCCATGTTTAACACAGACAAGGCTCCTCGCCATCTTCCTTCGATGTGTTTCTTCCCCTCAGCGACTGCCATAACAAGAGGACACCCTTATCAATTGAATGTGTTTTCTGTCTGTTTTTTTTTATTTACGTTGGCTGTTTTGTGGTGAAGCTAACCCCTTTTGTTTATTAACATTTATTCCGTGAGTGTAGTGAGCTCAGGAAGGCTCTTTCAAAAAGTTACATCACTGATGATAAGACCCCGCCTGCCGCTAATGTTTGCTTTGCCTTTAGCTTCTTGTCAAAAAACAAGCCGAGCGGAGTCTGACCCAAACGAATACTTTTTGCAATGCCAGTGGCAATTCTGACAAAATGGACAGGATGAGCCGGGACAGAGGAGATTTGTCTGGATGGAAGGTCCGGATGGTCCTCTGGGAACCGAGCTACAGACATTGATGAGGTGGAAACGAGACTGGGAGGAAGACCTTGGACAGAAGGCAGCAGAGCACACTTCAGTGAGAGCAGACTGGGCTAACCAGGGCTGGACTGGCCATCTGGCACACCGGGCGCTTTTTCCAGTGGGGACACAACTGTTTTTAAACAGGTAGACCTTTTCAATAGTTCTACTTTTCTAAAATTGACACTTTGATGGTGACAGAGAAACGTGCATGTACGGATTAGTTCGCCCCCCACATGCCGAGAGGTCGTGTCCCAAGTAGAGAGCACCGAGTCTTCCGTGTGACAAATATTAGCAAAATGAATTACTTCAGAAAATATCGGAAATATCGGTGTTATGTCTATGTATTGCCTCTTGTCTTACAATAAAGAAAATAAAAATAAAGAAAAATATTTGCCATGTGCACGCTTGATAAAAAGATATAAGATAATAATCCACATGCATAACTTATTTGTGCTTATTTAGAATGAATCAAAGATATATTTGATTTTGACTACAAATGGCACACTTAAATATTATCACTTTGCCTAAAGCATAATTTCAAGTGAATTGTTATTTTTGTATGTATTAATACATAGCTGTGCTGATCAACAACTATTAAATTAAAAAAAGAAGAAAAAAATATCGTAAAAAACACAGCTGGCAACGTGTTGATTGTATCAAAAAGTCCACTGAAGCACTGCATTTTCCATATTTGCCACACAGACGTTTATGGGCTGAATGAATGAACAAATGAACGAATGATTGGTTTTTACATGAACCATCATTGTGGCATGTACCGATAAACCTTACAGTGACTGTCTCAATACATTCATACAAAAATATTCAATGCTTCTTGGTTAAAAAGGTTCTGATCAGTTTGGAAATATGAATAGCTATTTACAGAATGGGTCCAAATCCTCCCTTTTTACAATAATTCCCTACATTTTAAAAATCAGGTCGGCAAGTATTACGATCAGTGTACATGATGAAATAGTGGTGTTAGAATGTGGCCCCGGAGCCCCAGCTGGCTGCTCAAGATCTTTACAGAAATCCCCATTCATCACAGTAGAGTATGCAATTTTGTGATGCCACTTTTTGAAGGAATGTCTCATGATTGTTTGATCTAAATCTTCATGTAATTCAATCGTACTCACTACACAGCTTCAGTGACTTGAGTGGCACAGTTAGCACCCATCAGGGGAGCGGGAAGATGGGTGGTGCTGTGTCATCGCTTGGTCCGGACAAAAATACCCCGGGGACTAATCCCAAAAATATTTGTATTCTGTGGGACTTTGGGTCATTTCATTTCCAGATCATCTAATCCCTTAGAATCAGAATCAGAATCAGCTTTATTGGCCATGTGTGTTTACACATACATTGAATTTGACTCCGATTTCACGTAGCTCTCATCGTACATAAATACATATTATATACAATAAACAAGCATCACGTTAACAGCATCTCCATCAGTTACGGCGCAGCTCTGTGCAAAGTACAGTGAGTCAGCCAGTACACCACATGAGAGGAGACGGCCCTGTTAGGTTTGAAAACAATGCACGACAAGGTGGAACGAGCTATTTGGACGAAAATGATTATCATATGACAAATTAATTGATAGCTTGGTTGCAATAATTATCCGTGTCTCACAGCTGAGAGGGATGCTCATTTTGAATTGGTCAATTATGTTCTTTGAAATCTGAAATCTACCTTCTCCCTCCCTTATCCCGCGATTTCTTTCTCCTGCAATTCTCTCCTGCAGGTGGTCTCTCCACTGTGTGCTGTTCATGCTAGTACTGCTGAGGTGTTTATTGCAGGGGAGCTGTGCCTTTCCTGATATTAGCCCCACATTTGGTGCACCCAGAGGGAAGGCCATAACACGTGTGAGCTGCCACAGTGAGACGCCTTTTCGGCAGAGTCTGTGGGTCTAAAGCTAAAAATACTTCTAATGATGTCCCCCAAGAGTCGGCTAACTTTGTAACCATTAAAAACACAAAGTGTACAGAGACCACGATCAAAGAACAAGTTGAAGATTGTTTCTGTTCTATGCTAAATTAATTATTTTGGCATTTATGTTGTATTTGATGAACACAAAACCTAACACGTGTGGTGTAGGACTCTGCAGCTATCTCGTGAACTCTGTGTGAACCAGCTGACCTTCCCTCTGGAGTTTCTCTGGATGTCCCGCGCTGCGCTCTCCATCCACTTCATCCGCCTTCCAGACGTTCCAGTTGGCATCTTAGTGTAATATCCAGACAGACACACACACACACACACTAAACTAGTCCTTCAAGACCCATAGCTAATACATTTATGCTGCTATTGTTAAGCCACAAACCCCCACTGCTATGCTCCACTGCACAATGAAGAGAAATTCAGCAGAGAACTGGGCTGATCAACAAAGAAACATAACGGAATTAAACTGGAACAAACACCTTCCACTTCAGTTGTATTGTGCATAACAGAACAGTACAAGGAGGTCTCCGGGTATATCAGGCTAAAATTGGCTCAAGAACATTCAGAATATAAAACAACATTATATTCTGGAATGTGCTATTCATTTGTAGTATTGAAATGGCCAGCGAATTGAAAATGACACTCGATTGAAAACACAACCTTGGCTCGGGGGGTAATGAAGCATCTTGACATTCAAAGGGACATCTTTAATCTTTAATTAGCAATAATGCTGAACAGTTTTTCATAAACCGTCTTGTAAACCAGCCATTCCTCTACACTTCACAAAGGTCAGGTTATTAACACAGAAGAAAGCCAGCGAGTGTTCGAGTGTTCGATTGTTTTGACGATTCTGTCTATTGCAAAACAAATGTGATAACATATATTTTCATGAGATCTGTGTTGGTGTGCATGCCATGTGATTAGCAGGATGAAGGTTTTATAAAGCAAAAGGCGGCAAATAAATACAAAACAATTTTACTTTGGAAGACATCTGTTCACTCACACTATATTACACCCACAAACAAAGCCCAGGGAAAATGTTATTACAAAAAGAAAAAAAAGTGTTTTCGCTGCTCACATCTCATCGGATTCACACGTTGGCCACACACTTGGCAGAGTTTCCTCCTGTGGATTAACCGCTTGTTCTGTTGGCAGTCTGTTCAGGTCAGGTCGTGTCAGGACAACAGCACAGTGTGTCAGGATTAAGAGCTTGGTGGTGAAACACACCATCCACGCTGTTTTGGAGAGGGGACGGTTTGATCTTGAAGACGCCCGGGCTTCGGAGAATGGCGCTCTCCTCTAGTTTGCTGCAGAGCGCTGGCTGTTCACCCCCACTGTCAGGCGCTGCAAAAATAACTTTTTAAAGAGTCAGCGCATACTTTTGCCTTGTGGAAACATTCAAATAGACACACGACTTTGCGGAGTAGTGTGAGAGATGGCGCAAAAATAATTAATATTATAACTCATCTTAATTAATGAAGTCGCACTGCTACTTCATGGACGCGAACACACTCCGACTGATCTAAAACATCACGTGGGCTTGCGACATGAAGCCGAGCCGCTGAGTTAAGGCCTCTGCGACAGCGCGCTCAGCGAGAGCCGTGACATAACTAGACGACGGAGGAGTTGGAACATTGTGTGGGTGGAGATGGTCATCAATATGTCATGTTCAGTTTACATGGCAGCCATGTTGCCATGTGCGCAGGGGTCTCTGGAAGAAGTGGGTGCTGAGGGGGCTGCAGCACCCACTACCGACAGGGGGTAGAACGGCAAGAAAATAAATACTGAATAAATCTTTAAGTAAACCTTCAAATCTAAAATGAACTCTACCTCCCAGTCCCACCCCACAGTTTCATCTTGGATGTATACTATTTCACAAACTACATATTATAAATAATCCATTCTATACTATATTGTAGCCAATATACTCTCCAGTAGAGTCACCTTCATGTTCAAAGAGACAAATAGCAATGTGTAGTGGCAGAATAGTCATAGACACACTGCTGCCGGAAATACTTCTATAATATTTTCATGATTATGCTCCCATTGGGATGTTTATCCTCCCCCCTGATAATATTTGTATAACTCGAACGCCAGAGCACACCCTGGCACAGACTGGGCAGTTCATAAGTCAGAGCACTGTCGTGATGCACCGTCATCCAGAAAACCACCCTCCGAGGCACGCGGAGCACCAAGCGTGCCTCAACAGCTGACGAACAGCTGAAATGGCGGGAATCCTCAGAGCAAAATGAAAATGATTATATGACCCATATGAACCATGGTGGTCTTTAAACTTTTAGGTTCAGTTTACTATTCAATTAAATATTTAGAGCCTGCGTCTCACTTATTCTCACAGGCATATTGTTACAGTATACATCGTGTCTCATCATTATCATCCTCACTGTCGACACGAGGCAGAACATTTTGCATTATACATGTCGGCAGGAGCCATTTGAACTTATCCGTTTGTTCAAGAGGTAAAATAGTAAAGCTCAATTACTTCCAACAAAAGCAATTGTGTTAAACATTCTAAAACTGGTGTAAAATGTTGAACCATAACTTCCACATGACGTCATCACGTATCAACAGCACACTCAACTCTGACTGACTTCCAGCACCATTGTGTGTGTGTGTGTGTGTGTGTGTGTGTGTGTGTGTGTGTGTGTGTGTGTGTGTGTGTGTGTGTGTGTGTGTGTGTGTGTGTGTGTGTGTATGTCTGTGTGGAGGAGAAGTGTGAGCTGTAGGAGTACAGTAGGAAGGCTGGAGTGAGATGGAGATTAAAGGAGTTAAGGTCAGGGGTGAAAATGCAAGAGGAGAAATGGGGAAAGTAAAAAAAAGTAAGAAAGGAAAGGAGAGATACGAGGGACAGTGGGAGCTGGCTCGGTGCCCAGGTATCCTATTTGGCCCTCTGCTCGGGCTAATAGTCCGCCCACACACATATACACACGCGCACACACACACACACACACACACACGCACACACAAGGGCTCCCACGGCCATGCTCACTTGTGTGACAGCTTTGATTTACGGGATATTTGATCTTCACATCATTCCCTTTCCATCCATCTACTCATAGTGTGGACCCACAGACACTGCACACACACACACACACACACACACACACACACACACACACACACACACACACACCTGCAGCTCAAATCTGCTTTCACAAAGTCCCCTTAATGTTCTTGCTGTTGTTGGACGCTGACCTCTGCTGAAGTGAGCGGGGTCCTAATGAGGAACCAATAGCTTAGCTTGCAGCAGCTATTAGAAATGTTAATGTAATTCATATATGATTAGACACTTCATCTTAATTGAGGGGGCAGTATGCAGAAAGAGAGGAAGAGAGACTCCAGGAGAAGGAAGGGTCGTGGGTTGAGCGAGACGGATAGAGTGTAAAAAAGGGAAAAGAGACAGTGGTGGACATAGCTCGTGATTAGAGAGTGTGAGCGTTTGATGAGACTGTATTTCTATTATACCGTCACATAACTCTCTCTTTGTGTGTGTGTGTGTGTGTGTGTGTGTGTGTGTGTGTGTGTGTGTGTGTGTGTGTGCCCTTCACAGAGGCACAGTGATGAGCCTGACCCAAATGACTGGGATATTACTGGGAGAGCGAGAGAGGGAGACCTCTGGTGAATACTGATGAAGCTCGGCACAAAGCTGCCTCCCGGCCTCATTAACCTGCCGAAGACTGCCTTTGTTTTCCCCCGCAACGCTCTAAACACTTCCTACATCCTGTGCGAGAGGGGTTTCGGAAGTCACACGTCAGACAGAGAAGAGCTCTGGGGTGGCAGCCTGAGCAGGACCAGCACGCTGACTTGAGAAAAAGAAAATGGGAGGTGGGGTGTCTCTAAATTGTGTTACAGGGAAAAGGAAGACATCGAAGGGGGATAATGAGCAGTGAAGTAAAACATGTTCCAATATGTGAAAAACTTTTTAAAAGGTGCTTTTTTAAATGCGTTGAAAAGTGACAGCTGGGGGAAAAGTGGGGGTGGGGAAATCAGCTCTTTTGTGATGAAGGAGGAAGCAAAATGCAATAGAAAAACAAAACATGGATCACACTGTTTCCCACCGCACTCCCAACAACTAAAGAAAAAGGGGAGGAGGCGAGGACGGAGAGTGAGCAAGTGGAGCGAGAGGATGAGAACAAGGTAAAGCAAAAAGTAGGACGAGGGGCCCGTGCTTTTTCTTATGCCTTCGCACGGCACGTTGTTGTTGTTTTATCAGCAGACGTGTTTTCAGTGCGACGCCTGTGTGCGTCTTAGTGTGTGCGTGAGTGTGTGTTAACACAGGAGATTTCAATTCCATCTTTAATGGAAACAGCAAATAGCGAAAGAAATCAAATGGGAAGGAGAAGAGCAAATCCTGGCAGTGGAGGCTCAGTCAGGATGGATGATGAAGCCGACATGAAGTAAACATTCTGCTGTTCACAACAAGGTGGGTAGGAGGATGGGGGGCAGAGACAGAAGACAGGGGGGAAACGGAGGTGAGTAGGCGGGGGGAAGAAGAGGAATGATGGGAGTATCCAGAAACAGGGGGAGGAAATAGAGGAGCGGAAAGGGAAAAAAAAAGGCGAGGGAGAGGGAGTGGCGACGGGATGGGGGATCAGTCATGGTGAGTCTTCGAGTTGGAGTCGTCACTTATATTGTGGAAGGGAGCAGTTGTGTAGTCAGGAATCATCAGGAGCAGGAACAGATTAGATACAGGCTATTGGTTCTGATGAGGCCTCGTATAGATCAGTAATGGCTCAGCAGGGACAGAGGAAAAGAGAGCGGGAGACACAGTCAGAGCAGCAGGAATGAGCTGGCTTTCAGTGCTAGTCGCCGCACTTTTCTACTCTAAGAGTATAGATCCCCTGTATGTATAAGGACATTATATTGCAAAAAGAAGTTGTTCTTGTAGACCAGTGAGTTTATTATGTGGAATTCAACAGTCAAACAAGTTGAACAAGGTAGTATTTCATCACACGTGTAGTACGTGATAGTAGAGCCGTTCTGATACTGGTACCAGTATTGGAAAGGCCTCCAATGCATCCTAAAATGGTGCTACACAGGAACCACAACCACATGTGTCACTCACTCGCTACCCGACCAGTACACCCTGCCTGATAAGCCCTGCACATGCCCAAACTAGTACCACACACCTGGGGTTTAAACACACTTGTGTCAACCTTTGTCTGTGTTGACATGGGCCGGAAAGAAGTTGTTATTAGCTGTTAGCAGCCGGCGGCAGCACAGTCCTGGGGAGCTAAATAACGGAGCTAACGGCTAACGTTGAGTTACATTGTGATGCATCACAATGTAACTCACATCTCTATCAGTAAAAATGATTATTGGGCATGTTTTAGGTGAGAAACTTAAATAAATCCAAAGTTTGAAGGAGATGGTTTCACAGCAATACAAATAAATATATATTATGGAGGTAATTATGAACTTTATGTTGTATTCTTAACGCAGTGCATCAGTACTGGGCATCAACAGATCAGATTACAAGTATTTGGAGGGAAAAATTCTACTGTAACATCTTCAAAGTTCTGCCTTTCGCCTTGACAGTCGGATGAAAAATAGAGGTACAGGGAGAGGAGATAAAGGAGGAAGAGAGTGGAGAGCCGGAGGTGGAGAGAGAGGCCTCAGCCTGCTGCTGTGCCATGCAGGAGAATGACCACCCACCGGGCCAGTCAAGGCTGAGGCCTTGCATCATGTCAGACGCGCAGAAAGACTCCCAGCTGGGTCATCTGGTCGTCGGGGGACGGGACAGATGGACAGACATGAATGTGTAAGTGCACACATAAACACACCCGCACAAGCACGACACATGGACATGTGCAGAACATAAAATCCAACAGGTTGCTCATGCCTCATAAAAGATTAGAAACATGTCTGTGTGAGCACACACGCACGTCCGCACACGAACAGATAAGCCTGGGTACTTTTAATGAAGGCTTTTCAGATTCTTTGCTGATTTTTATTTAATTCATTTAATGTCACTTTTGCAATGTGTTTATGTAAATGAAATGCATTGAAATGCAATTAATATGTGAGATTCATCTCATCTCTGCAGGTGGGGCTGATTTAACATTCTGGCAAAGGACTGCGGAATGGAAATGAGTCCATCCTTTTTAGTTCTGATGTTGATTAATGTGCACTGTCCTTAACAAATTAATACAAATGTGAATACCAAAAGAGACACACAAATATACCCTTTCATATATCAAGCGATCACAGATTCCAACAATGTACAAAACACCTTGAGGGATAATAGAGACAGCTGACAAACCTAACTATGAGTGACACAGTGGGTCCCTGGATCATTTTAAAGAGCATGGAAATGATGATCACAGTCAGCAGATATAAACCCAAATAAACAAAGAGCGGCGATTAAAAACCAAAATATACCAAATGAGGAAATATCTATTGGAAGAACTTTGATCATTTTTCATGTAATGTTCCGGAGACTTTGAAAATAATCTATGCTACGGAGCATCGACGCTGTTCTGGAGGCCCAATATCTTTCCACAACACTTTAATTAAGTGTGTGTGTGTGTGTGTGTGTGTGTGTGTGTGTGTGTGTGTGTGTGTGTGTGTGTGTGTGTGTGTGTGTGTGTGTGTCTGGCCTACGAGCTGGATCTTTTCTTTTGAGGATTGAGTTGAGGATGAGACTATTCTTGAACTTCTCCTGTTATGATGTAGCTGTCAATCAACACCTGCCACACCGACTCAGCTGCCACACATCCCGCTCCCGTGGGGGGGGAACAAGTCGCAGTATTGAAATCTTTATGAGCGGGATGATGGTGTTTTCCTAAATATACCGTACCAATGACTTTCACTGAGTTTTTGATGCACCCAAGTGCACTCGCACAGATTTCATTATTGCACTTCAGACGGGCCACAAAGTCCTTCAGAAGCTTGCTGCCGATATACGTGAAGGTGAGATGATGTTATGTTTATACAACAACTTCTTGGGTCACATCTCTCTTTCTATTAAAGAGCAAATTAGTAATTTCCCTCCCTGCATCCCTGCACAATTACTCTGATGAGCAGCACAAGGTATGACAGGCATTTTAATTTGCACTCTGTAGATATTATAAAATAGGGATGAAGGGCGGCTTACCTTCACTTTAACTGCGAGATGTTTAGAAGACATTACGGCGATGTGAACGGAAAATGTGGTGAATATTCAGTATTATTTAACTAACTGCAAAGGACCTTACGTGTGTGTGTGTGTGTGTGTGTGTGTGTGTGTGTGTGTGTGTGTGTGTGTGTGTGTGTGTGTGTGTGCGTGTGTATGTGTGTGTGTATTTGTATTAATCAGAGAGCTGATTACAGCCTGTTCAGCAGGGATTTTATCTTTGCCCAGGATAGCAATCTGTTCATGGATGAGAGGAACGTGAGCCTCTGTCTTGGCCAAATCTCCCTGGAGAGTTTCCAAGAGCTTCAGCCTCTCCACAAGCTTCACCAGTGCCTGGAAGGACGGCGCTCACTTGTGCTGAACTACCGTGGAGTGGCTCGTCGGATGCCATAGCTTTTTTAAAACAACGCAGTTTTGCTCTTCTGGGATCATTTTAAATATTTCCAGAAAAGGGTTGCACCGAATTCTATTTCACCAATAATATCAGTTTCTGTTGGAATATATGCAGTCTAAACAAACACAGTGCCACCGTCTCATTACAGACTATTATTGTCATAAAATCCCACATCCATGAATGTGGTTGAATGATACTGTGTTATACTGACAGGTGTTTCTATTATTTTGTCCATCCCGTTTACATCTGAGGCTAGGCTGAATAACAGAAACAGGCATACAGTAATACAGTGGTACACAAACTACATCCTCCAAAAAAGGATGATGAAGTTGCAACAAAGAACTGAGCATTAAGACCTGAGTGAGGGAAGGATTTGCTGCAGGGCCGTTATATTAGACGGCATTCCTTTTTAGCTCGGCGTTCCCAATAAACTGACATTTGTGTAGTGCAGGACGGTGTGAATAAGCTGCTTTCTCCACAGAAACAGAGGCCAGCACCCCATTTTAAAGTAGCAAACTAATTAAATCTGGGTTCTCAAGGCATTTCAAGAAGGAACACGTTGGGACTTTTCCCCAGCAGAGACAGTCGACAAACACATTTAGTGACAATGATCGTCTGTATACTGCGTGAGACAGTTTGTTGACGGGAATCTGAATAATCACGTTTTAAGGTAAATAAGTAAGGAACACAACCACCTGCAATCATTTATGACGGTATCGATGGCACCAAACACAACACGGAGAAATGCAATGCAAACTTCATTTGAGCAATGGGAATAATGTGATTATGTTTTATCGACGTGGGTGTGAAACCCAAAGTGCTGAGGCAGTCAGACCTCTGTGTGTACACACGCAGAACAGCGCTGACACGACAGCCATTTACATAGCAATGCCTTTGACAAATCCATAAGGCGATAATGCATACTTGCACTGTGGAGGTACAGTATGTGTCTGCGTGAGCGTGGTGTTTGCAGAGATTGTGAGACTGGACTTAAGTGTATAGATTCTACTAAGGTCACGAGGACAGTGTTCTTTGTTTTAGTCTCCCTGTTGCCTCTGGGCCTAACTTTTCCTTTCTCCTTTGCTTTTTTTTAAATACTTTTACTACCTCAAATTCCTTGCACACTATAGCTGGTAAATATGATCAATAATTCACATGGATGGTTTGTGATGTACTCTTTATGTGATGTGTTTGTAGTGCTGTACAACGGCACTTTGCTTTATCATGCAGCACACCACCACCAGGGTTTAACCACGCACAACATTTTATTTAGTTAATAAAGTAGACATATTTTCAATAAGACCAAAAGGTTAACACAGATCATGGACTAAATATACCGAATATAATACAAGTTACTTTTGATTTCTGATTTCTTGAACCTCAAGCTGTGTCCCATTTCAGGGGTTACAGGTTTATATTAACTCTGTGTTTATTGTCAGGAAGCTTAAATACCAGTTAAGTGAGACAAGCGCCATGACTTTACATATGAGCTGTGATATTTTACACATGATGGACATCTGGCAAACAGTGTATCATGGTCACGGTAAATACGTTAGTCCACAGAGTGCGGTTGCTTTTTCATTGGTTTAGCACATGTGATATATTTACCAGTGATCAATAACCATCTGGAGAACACACATGGAAATGTGTTGATGAGCATCATCCAAACACAATTAACCAAATACTAGATGTGTCCTCCAGATGTGGGAAAAAGCAGCGTGTGTGTCTCGTATGACTGGAGGGAGAAACCTCATTGGCTTGTCATGACATATTTAGTGTAGTAATGCAAGCTTTGGAGGATCCAGTGTGACTCTTACGGTTTGGGACGAGATCAACTCCTCTATCCTATTCTCAACTCATCATTAGGAGCCTGAGAAACAACAAATGTTGAATGTTCCTTTCTAACTTTCCCCTCAAAAAGAATCACAGAGGAAATAAGAGAAGGAAAGGAAAGGACGTGTGATGGCAAGCAGAACATTTTCCTGAACTAAGGCTACAGTGTGTATTACCTGCGTGTACATCTGCACCGCTGGAAGTGAAGGAGTGCTGAGAGTGGGAGTTGATGTCCCACGACACCATCTTTCATTTCCCTTCTTGCTCTTGCTCTGAAAGTCTAAAGAAGACCAGGGGAAGACGGACAAAAGCTCACAAAGTGGAATCGCTGAGAGATGGACACACATGCAATGGCTTTTATGTACTTGGCTCTTCTTATCTCTAGTTGCCACAATTATAAAAACAATTGCATTTCATGTACCTTTAAACTATTTGTTTTTGCTTCTTTACCGTTTTTTCTTTCTCGATTCCAATACCTGAACGTATAGCAGTCAATACTGAGTAAAAAAAAATAAAAAAAATCCATTATTAACACCAGCTGTACACTATTAACCCTGTACGGATGTCTTAAGATTGCTACCATTGTTGTGTGGCTAAGCTCTGGTTAAACCCATTCAAAAATGAACAAATACATAGAGAGAGAATGACTGCAATAAAAGGATTTTATTTTATTTATTTCATTTTATTTGTATATTTATATACTGGTTTTACGGGTTGGAACATTTCTAAGGCAGTGTATATGCAGTATAATGTGTGTATGTATATATATATATATATTGTATATATCCCATTTATTTACTCCTATAGTTTCAATAAGGCAGAACAGTGTGAACCATGAGTCCCTGCTGTCTGTCAAACATCAATACATACGGCACACAGCCTCGCGATATAAGCATTATCTCTCTAACACATACACACGCACATACACAAACACACTCTCACGTCTGATGCCTTGGTTAAAGTGGATGGACAGACGAGAAATGGGGAGAGAGATAAAGAGAAAGTGGCATGAAGAAGGGGTAATACTCAGGTTTTTAAGACGAGGGGGATAAAGAGGTGCGGATCAATGGAAGGAAAAACTGTCTGTCTGGGGTCGTAGGGGTCACTGAGCGAATATTCTGAAGGGAAAGGGGAGGAGAGCTGACTGAAGAGACTGAAGATGAGATTGCCTGGATCCATCCTCATGAATTTTTCTCTCTAAATCTTCACACGCATTTGTACTTCAACGCGATTTTTAACTTTATGGTTTCTGTGTCCCGCGTGTGTGCTTAGCTGTCCGTCTGTCTGATCAAATGGAGTTAGAATCCAACCTCTATTCCTCTGCGGTCATGGTATAATGAAAGGTATTTTACTTAAATGTGTATAATGACACTTACTAAAGGGGACAAGTGCAGTATGTGCATTTGGTATCATCAGCAGAGGTAATATGGCATATTATAATCAAATAGAATCACTTCCTTTTAAGTATAATACTTTTTACTGGGTAAATAAGTATCTTGTACAAATGTACATTTTACTGAGTACACGTTACAGTCAGGTGTTATCCTGAAGTGTATCTGGCAATACTAAAAGGATAAGAAGAAGTGATAAATGGCAGGGACAGTTGACAGAGTAAAAGACGAGGCAGACATAGATGCTGGATACGAGAAGATGTGTCAGGAAAAGGAAAAAGTGCCATATGTGTTGCTTTTTAACACTCAGCGGCTCGCTGGGAAACAGTCACAGAAAGAATCCGTTGAATACAAAGAAAACTGAGCATAGAAGAAGGGTTTGATAAAAGGTGAAAAGCAAAGAGCTCTCTGAGACCGATGAAATGGGGAGAGGGAGAACATTTGGACACCGGGAGAAAGGGATTACAGTGAATGATTGGTCAAATATGTGTTCCACACATTCCAATAGTGCTGACTGCAGTTGGCCATCTTTTAGATTTGTTACTGGCTTTCTGTCTTCTTGTTGTTATCATACCCAACACAACAGGAAATGGCATCGCCATCGCGAAACAAACAGCAGTCTCTCTGTTAAGATTCTCCTCAAAGATTTATAAAAGTCCTGAAAGAGCGTAAACATGTCCCAGAGTGAGTGTAGGACAAATGGTATCGGCAGCTATGAGCTAGGTATTTTAAATACAGCCCATCCAAATCAACTTATGAAAGCAAGTAAACTTTAACTCCACAGTAAAAGTCTGGAGAAAGCTAGATGTGTTGATCACAAATCTGTTTGCAAAGTGAATTCAAGTTCTCCATCCTTTACTGTAACCGAACATTTGGACTTGCACGATGAAGACATTGTTAATTAAAACACAGCAAACAGTAATTGGGTGTCTGAAGTTTTTTTCTCTCCATTTTGTTCTTCAGGTCTGTTTTTATCCAGCGCCCAGCAAAGAGAACCGAGATCCGCTCTCGTTGAAAATGTAGTTCTCTGAGGAAAAGTTCTTCAAACACAGGAGAGAACATCTCAGGTCCACACCGCTGCGTTTCCATTTTAAAATGCACATCTTTTGATAAGTTCACACAGTGTCGGCACTACGCCGAAGTTTTGGAAACAAGTTTTTGATCGGGTCTTAGCAGTTACAACGTGCCCTTCCCTGATTCGTTATACAACCTATCACATGACCCTTTTCAAGGAAGAAAACAAACAGTCAGGTCCACCAGTCGACCTCGTCGTCGGTGCAAGCAAAGAAAATCTCTGGTCCCTCTTTTCGCTATTGTCGTATTTTTCTGCAATTAAACCGACTGCAGCGTGCAGAAAATCTGCTTCCTGTTTGCATCGTCACACGCATGCCCAGTGTACGTGAATCGTCATGTGACACGCATTTTCAAAAGGTTGCCGTGTGGACGGAGATCATTTCGAAAACGATGCTGAAACGCCTGTGTGGACGATCGAAGGGGTTCGGCAGACATACACTGCGGTCAAGTGAGCCACCGCTTTAAAAATTAATGATCGTCCCTCTCGAAGCTTTAACCTGCTCGCTCTCTAAGCTTTAACCTGCTCGCTCGCGTGTCTGTTACCTGCTTGCGCTCGAGTACATTTTATTTTTGACAGTAAGTCGGCGGACCCAGTCACCATCGATCTCTACATCTAATTGGTTACAATCCTCGTCTTCGGATTGGCTGGAATGCATTTCGCACAAGCGCACCAAGACAACAATCTTTCGTGGAATATGGTTTCTGCAGTTTGTTCGGACGGAGCTCCAACCATGCTGGGACAACACTCTGGTTTTGCACCAACATTGTCACGCAGATTGCTTCGAAGATTCTGAGTTCATTCTCATCTTGGCGTACATGGCCGATTTTTTCGATGCTCTCAATCATCTCAATCGACAGATGCAGGGCGTTGGAGTCAACATCATCGAAGCGGAAGAAAACCTGAATGCGTTTTAAAAAAAGCTACCTTTATGGAAACGACGAACAAAGAATGACAACTTCGCAAACTTTCCCCTGCTGGACGACTGCGGAAGTAAGATCGAAGACGTGTCTGGAATTGGAGACATTTCTGTACCTGGGGAGCTGAAGCAAGCGACTGCCATGCACTTAGATGTGCTCGCAAAGTCCCTCGACGGATACTTCCCCACCACACAGTCATATCCAGCATGGGTGAGACAGCCGTTCACGTTTAGTGCTGCGACAGCAGATGTCAACGATCAATACCTCGACGAAATCATTGAACTTCAGCAGAGCCAGCTTCAACAGAAACTCTTCGGAACAACAACGCTCTCAACGTTTTGTTGTCACCAAATCGTACCATACCCTCTTGTTGCCAAGAAAGCCCTCGAGATACTCACACCGTATGTTACAACGTATCTTTGTGAGCAATCCTTTTCGAGGATGGTTGCTGCGAAAATGATATGAGACTGGCACTTGCCAAGGTGAAGCCGCGCATTTCTGAACTTGTATCTGAAAGGCAACAGCAAAAGTCACATGGATTTGCAGTAAATATTCACTGAGTTATGTTTTTGTGTGAAATTCATGTTTTGTTTGTCGACAAACCGATCCTCACAGCATCGTACGAAGTTGCGTACCTGATCGCAAATCATTCATTGAGTTATGTTTTTGTGTGAAATTCATGTTTTGTTGGTTTTGTTCTTTGCACACAGTGATTTTGTGTGCAACTGATGCATGGTTAATTTTGTGCACTAATAAAATATATACCTATGTTTTGAAGAAATCATATTTTATTTTTCCAATTACGAAGGGTTCGGTGAATGCACTGATGAAGCTCGCAGGGTTCAGTACCTCCAATAAGGTTAAGAACCACTGATTTAGAGGATTGTGTTCAAGCGCTGAACCAGCATGCAAAGGGAAAGCTGGACCTGTGGACACACCCACACTGATTGCATCTATCACACACAACCACTTGCCCCATCGATATTAATATTAACCTCAAAATCACCGCGCTCAGCCTTGAGGCCTGACGACTCGGATCAAGTCCGCTTCCTGTTTCCCTACGGAGCGAAACAAAGTCAGAACTGAACTCCGGATCCCATCTCTGACGGCGTCATTGATTTTCCCGTGACAAAGATTCATCAGGTTCGTTCCTCTCCGAGCTAATATTGTTCTAACATGCCGAGCCTGTCCAGAACGCTGCACGCCGAGCGGAGGTAATACATTGTGATGTGTGCTCTACCATGTCTCTCCAATGCAGGGTGTAGTCAAACTCCATGCATAAGGCATGACTCACATGTCAGGCCCGATCTACATCTCACGGTGCTCTCCGTGATCTATGATGCTGTTTCACTCGGTGAAGTATTGCTGTGTAGGGTGACTGTCTGTGTTTGCATGTTTGCTTACAAGATGTTTTTTCTGTAAGAATATAGTCTGCGCGTTTTTTTGTCTGGTTTGACAAGGACAAATGGCTATTCTCCTCTCCTATCATGCTGGATACAAGGTGTTGCCCTGTCTGCATGAAACTCTCAATGTGACTCAGACCTTGGAACTGCAACAAAGCTGCGGCATCACACACACGGGGAAGATAGATGACTTTGTTCAGTCGCAAAATATGAAATTCTTCCCTTTTGTATACGTGTGCGTGTTTGTGTCTGAGAAAGAATAATATTGGTTGAACTCCCCCGTCTGAAGTAAATGTCAGAGCAAGATAAATAAATCTCTCCACATGCCTTTATTGCATATTGTTATTTTGCATTCCTTATGCAAAACTTTCCTGCTGCGGGGGACTATGTGTATGATAATGGACCAGCATGTCTCGCCTCATATCTACTCCAAAAAAAACATTACAAATGTTGTATGAGCTTGCATTGTCGGTAAGACTTGCAACCTAATAGAGAAATATTTTCCTGGTCTCAAACCTTTTGTCCAAACTGAGAAGAGCTTCACTTCCCTTTTCCTCTTCTGCTTATGGTGACTTCTCCTGGATATTATGAAATGACTCACTGATGCGTGGAAAATAACATGTAATTATCACTTAAATGAGACTCGTATAATTTTCTCTCAAATGCAATGCCGTGTGTCAGTGCTAATTACGCTGTACATTAAATCAAGGACAGCTGGTAGGGTTTACAGTGACTGCTTATCTTAACTGTTCCAGAAACAATACAAAGCACGGCTTATTATGGGTTATTGCTTAATGAACCTTTGGTCTGTTGACAAATTTGTCCATCTCAAGGTCAAGTTCACATAATAAAAAATAAAAAAATCCAAAGGCTCTAATAATAATAATCAAAGTTATTAGAGTGGAGCAACAAGTTGGATGGGAAACTTCTTCTTTGAAAAATGACTGGGTCCCAAAAAATGTAATATACAAGCAATATTTGTGACACAAGCACTGCCGATAACGATACAAAACCGGGAGACGCAGTGACTTAAACCAAGTAAGAATAGTAGAGCTATTAGTAATGAAAAGTCTCACAGCCACTCGTCTAATTCATTCAGTGTAACATGCTACCGGGGAATTCAGTGACCTGTCTTAGAGCCGCAATGTGAACATCTAATTTTGTATTCTTTTGTTTTATTACAGCACACTGCAGAAGGATTTATGTTGTGTTTTTGTTTATTCGCTAAGGTGGGTCTCACAGATACTGGTATTGAAAGGATGCAGCTTTTTATATGATAGACTGTTGTTTTCGGATTTTTGACAGCACATTCTCAATAGAAAGGGAGCTCAGGTTCATGTAGTTTTTATTAATATTAACACTGCATGTAATAATTGGTGAAAAAAGTAGCCATGTGAAGTAATAGAGATAGTAATATGCAATACATTGAGATGCATCGAGAACCGCCGACAGATGAATGATACAACAAGTTGTTCGGATTTGTCAAGGTCATGATATAAACGCATTTATGCGTTTCATATGAGTGGTGAACACAGGTATATTCAGAACATCAAAGAATGTAAACATGTTCTAAAAGAACACCAACACGACAAGTATGAACCGGAAAATGAGCGTGATACGTCCATTTCTGCAGGTTACCATGTGATCGTATTTGCCCAGCCAAAGGGTAGAGGACCTTTGTGCAGCGCTTCGAGGACCCTGAAGTCACGCAGTCCACCTTCTCCTCGAGGCCCGTCCATTACTCCTGGAGCTTAAACACGCAGTGAGGGGAAGAGCCAACTCATTAGATACAGCCACAGACTTAGCTGGCTAAACCTCTTACAGTCCTCTTGGAGTGGCTGAGAAAAGGAGCGCAATCCTTAATGACACTCGGAAAATGTATCATCTGCATTATCCTGATTTCTTTTTTTGGATTGCTCTCCAAACAGCTGGTTGAACCCTGGTTGTTGGCAAAGATCCGTGGCACTGCTCGTCTATGTCATTCCTCAAAGCAGACAGACTGTAGACGCATTATATTTATAAAACACACACGTACAGAACAGTGTGTTTTGCAGGCGGTGGGGCAAGAGGAACTTTCAGAGATAGGACATCACCGCTGGGCACATGCTGTCTGCAAACGGCTCCGCTGGCAATCCTGTTGGTGGTCCTCTGGCTCCAGCTGCGCTGGAATAATAAAAACACCAATGATGCAGGCCGTTAAATCCAACTGCACGCCATGCAAACAATGTGCACCGCTTCGGACAAGCAGCGAGGTCAATAGAAAAGAAGGGAAAAGCCACGCAGATGAAGTCAAGGCAAGTTTATTTGTATAGCACATTTCAACAACAAGGCGATTCAAAGTGCTTCACATAAAACCACCAAAAGCATCAAAACATAATGCAAAAGAAAACAAGATTTAGAAACAATTTAGCAAACTCATTAAAACAAAAGACAAAAAACAAAAGCAAAACATAAATAAAAAATTTAATAAAAGTTGCAGTTGCAATGCAGTTTAAAACCCCCGGTGCTCCCAAACCTGGGGGCAGAATTCTTCATCAGGAGGTCTTTCTCACTCTCAAAGTCCTCGCACTCCTATGAATCGATGCCAGGGCCACTGATGTGAGAAAAAAACTGCAGAACCTGGCCTTAGTGGCATATAAATCCATTTTACATGTTTATAACACAGTTCAACCATAAATATTAACATAAACCATAAATATTACTCGAAGGACTCAAAAGTGTCCCCAAGTTATGAACATATAATGTTTTATATCCCTAGCTGATGCCACACATGATTGGAAAAGCTCACGACCTACGGAATCCGCCAATTGCGTCAAATCCACTGTCAGACAAAGGCTCAGCAAGATACCAACCACATTGCATTTTTTTCCCCAAAAAAATGAAATATGACTTACTTATGGATGAAACGATACTTGCTTGGTATGTATTGGTGCATATGCTTGAGCAGATCCCCTCTGTTGTGGAACCAGAGGCGTCCAAGGTTCAGGAAGACAGTTAGGGCATTTTTACGGTTCACGAAATCTGCACTACTAAAAATATTTAGCACCCACCATGAAGAGGAAAAACATCTACGGCAGGCACACAATCACACCGGCTATTTATTCGGCCTGTTTACCACATTAGGCATCTGTTGCAATGAGCAGGACATTGTACATGTAGTAACTGGACGTAATCTTGGCATCCATCAAACAGCAACAATTCGCTAATTCGCCAAAACCAGAGACAGAGACGCTGATCCGCTGGACCCACTATGAGAGTTGTGCGTGCATCACAGGGAAGAGGAGAGAGCAGGATTTTAGGAGGCACAAAGAGTTCCACTGAGCTCGACAGCGCTGCCTCTTTTCTTCCATCCCGTCAAAAGGCCTCGTTCTTATTCTCCTGACATCGCTTCTTCTCCGTTTCCCAGTCCCTTCACTTCTTTTCCCCGGCACTCCTGCAGATCAGAGGGGCGCTCATTACATAGGGATATCATGACTCTGACATCTCAAACACAACAGGAGCGCCTCATAATCTCGCTCTCGCTCTCTGGTTTGAATTACTGCAGACGGGCCTTCATCCAGACAGCATCGGGCCAACATTTATTCGACACGTTCCTAAGCTCAAACTGTGGGAGCAGAGAGAGCTGCTCCCACTAGAGATTCAACATGCCGCTGTCTCCCACCCAAACTCTTCCTGTACAAATTTGTCTCCATACCCCAAGCATCACCTCCCTCCCACTCTTTCTCTCTCTCTCACTCACTTTTCTGTCTGCACCGCTGGACCTAATTCCTAAGGAGAGTAATTTTGCTCTCACTCAAAATTCCAGATCCAAGCGCCAATCTCCGGATTTTATGGCTTTCATGGGGATAAGGCACAGCGTGCAGAGTAAGCCTCCGCGAGGAATTTTGCCGGTGAGGGAGGAGGGTGACATTTCTGAGCCAGTTTAGATCTCTTTTGCAGATTCCCCTCCGTCTCTCTCACGCTCTCCGTCTGTGTTCCAAAGAAGCGCAGAGATACACTGCCAGGCTTTTGACTTTGGGCTCCACAGATCTTGACATTGGCTTGATGTCGGCCTGATCTTAAAATCCTCGGGGAGGAGCGCAGTGGCAATCCCTGCCAATGAGCATTAAGTTTTCATTAGGCATGCTCAACCTGCCGCGGCTCCAGCTGCCCCCTGGCAACTCATCCCAAGGCTTTTTATTATTGTTTTTGAACTGCAGGCCAACAGCAACCCCATGTACAGAAGCTCCACAGCGTGTGTGCGCCTCTATAAGCGGATGTGTGTCTGTCACATCCGATAAACTCTCCATTCGGACGATTTATGCCTATTCCTCTCTGATGAACCGTTAAATGAGTGCAGATGAAAAGACAAACATTCACTTGCTCACACTTGAGCACACATGCGTGAGCTGCCACATACATGTACTGTACACACTCCCCCCCCCCCACCCTCTAGTCATAACTGGGTGATCTGCGGAAAATCAGCACGCCATCCATCTTTCCATTTTATGACCTTTTGTGGTGTCTGACATCAGACTCCCCCCAAACAGCCTATGCATCACATCACGGTCTGGACGGCGGCCAGGCAGCGCTCCGCCGCATTCATTTCAAACACGGGCCCCCGAGATGCAGATGACAGAATGATGACGGCTAAGCGGCCAGAAAAACACAGCCGAGTGTGGGTGAGTGAGCGGCTGAATGAAAGAGGTAATTAGAAGAAGAGGAGACGGGGAGGAGACCACAATAAGAGCGGAGCGTAAGAATGCAAATACAGGTGGGGGAAGACAGAAATATTATGTGATGCGGAATAATGGAGGCAAAAAGAGAGTGGACTCCATCCGAACCGAGTTACTGCAGAGTTGCAGTTGCAACAGCAAGGTCAGAGAGGTCGAGCATCGCTGTGATCAATCCGTAGTCCACGTATAGTTCAATGCCCGATGACCTCAACTCGTCAGCTCTCCTACATCTGTACAGTCTGCTGGGATTGAATCTGCAGTCTAAATGGGTACTTTTACAACACCTGCATACCCAACTCGACAACCAAGATGATAACGCATGTAAATGTAATATGGTTTATCTATAATTCAGTGCGATCATCCAGTCATTGTATAAAACACTTTCCCGTTTCATAGTGCCATTGTTTTTGTTCTCGCACATTGAAACCAATATCCCTCATTAGGCCCCAGACTTCTCAGTGAACTAGACTTAATCGAGTTGTCCCTCTTGTTTATTGAACACAAACAGACGTCGCCTCACACACAGTTTCGTTTTGCTATCCTTACGAGGACAACTGTTAGAACCTGGACTTTATCCAAACCTTGTTTTCTGCAGGGTGAGTATGAGAAATTCTTCTGAACAGAGAGCAATTTCTTTTCAGTGACAACCTTCTTCACATTCTTACTACTGCCGACACATTCCCTTGAAAACAGTTTTCACCTGATGCACTCTTGGAGATTCCAGGCACAAACATTATTTCTGACCTCTTAAGCAGACCCATTGCAGCAGCTAGAATTTAGCTTATAGGCTATATTTACCCTCAGCCTGCATAACATAGTGTAAACAGAAGCAATACCACGGTGCACTTGACCATAACAGCCAGAGGTGAACTGTGTTAAACCCTTTTAAATGTTTAGCAAACGAAGATGCTAATCTTCTTCAGACAACCACAGCAAAACAGACCAGACGCGTCAGGATACACACACACACACACACACACACACACACACACACACACACACACACACACACACACACACCTCTATGTGAGGACAATCACTGACATAATGCATTCCCTAGCCTCTCACCCTCACCCAAATCATTAGAACTAAATGTCTGACCCTGAAGGCTCCCACGCACTGGAAGTGATAATTGATGCGCCTCATTGGACGCACGTCAAATCTGCAGGCACCAGATTTGAGACGCCAACCCCACAGAACAAGCAGTACTTCATGATAAGGTTGCTATTTAGGGACATTTATTTTGTATATATTACAGATACCCCTTAATCTTTTAACTTGATCTAAGTACTGACGGTCCTGGTTCAAAACTATAAATAAGATAAGATTAAACTATTTAAAAATGAATACATTGATAAATGAAAGTTTAACGAGGTAATGTGAAATTTGAAGACGTATCACTGTGTTGGAGTTGTGGGGACAACAAAAACAGTCGTACAGTGGTTTACGGGGTGAAGCTTCACCTCATAAACAGAAAGAGCTCACACAAAGCTGACAAAAACGTTTTATTTGAAACCCTGAAACAGGCCTTTGAAGAAGTGAAGACGGGCCCAAATGTTCTTGCTTTCTAAAAAAGTTCTCAATCATAAAGTCTAAAACTCGAACTGATCCTCTTGTTGGTCACTGAGTGAATATTATTGGAGCAGGCAAGATGATCTCATTACTAAAATGCCTGAGTTAGCAAGTGTGTGTGTGTGTGTGTCAGGCTTCATAAAAAAAATGCCATGTAAGGTCTTGTACCGCCAACACACAGGCGAAAAAAAAAAGTGAAATGAGAAAATGTTTGACAGACTTGTCAGTCTGACAAAAAATATTACAAAAATGACGCTTTTCCCTGTCTGTATGTCTTCAAGTATTGGACAAACGTCTCAGAGGGGATCACTGTCTTATTCATGTAAATATATGAGGCGGACGTCTGCCAGCATTACCCGTGTTTGTGCATCCACTTGACCTCAGACTGGGGCTCTTCTTGGGTTATGAACATTCACGGCATGCATGGCATGACAGATTTGCTCTGGTTTGCTCGCACGTACTGCAGACGAGTCAGACATCTGCAAATCAGGCGTATAAGCAAGGTGAACCTAAAACATCAGGACACTCCTATATCTCGGATATTCTAGGGACTGCTATTCCAGCACTGGAGCATCAGACTTCCAAAAACAGTGTGTTTATATTCGGTTCAGTGTTGTGTACATTGTGTCAGAGCTCTCTGACCCCCTCCTCCCCCCAAGATGTTCTACATGGTAACTCTCCGACGTGACGTGAGCCTTCTGTAGCACTTGAAGGGGAAGCAAAGGGACACCAGGGTCAAAGAAGGATGGATTCAGTGAACACCATGAATAGCAACCAGTCCAGCTCTACGGGCAAAGCATGTTCGCAGTATTGTGTTTTTTTTATCATACCATCTCTATTGCATTAAAGTAAATATGAAGAAGCCACAAAGGCAATGCAAAGCAGGTGCTTCAAAACAGGAACTGGCCGGCTTCTTCTTAAAGCAGAACACAGTGCTTCTTAAAGTTGAAAGTGTGTTTATGAAGGGTACACTGGAGCTTTGATTTGTAGCCAACACCTGATTGGGCCTGGCACGATGCCACTGGTACAGTCCTGACCGGACTCCATCTTAGTTTGAATGCCTCAGGGGATTTGTGTTACACCCCCCGCCCCTTAAATAGGAGCACATGAAGCAGCGGTTTGCTATAACATCATCAATCTGCCTCCCTGGGCCTACGAGCGCCGTGTGTGACATCTACAGCCTGATCTCACGGAAACACGCGGAGTGGACCGTGACCTCGTAACGGCGCACACATGGCTGGTGTTTTGATGTGTTACATTTTCGATGGAAAATCCATTCGGAGCTCTGTCGAGGGGTTACGCGCGGATTAAACTCACCCACGAGAATACATTTCAATCAGGAGGCTGGAGTTATTTAGTGATGTTCAGGCCACGGACTTATCTGAGATCTGACTACGGTGTTTTTCCAGTTTTGCCCCCAACCCAGCATTAGTTTTGTTTGCTTCAGCCTGAATTGATTCCGTATTGGTGGCACGTCACTTTCCCACATTACTCGCCACCACCATGTGATGGGCTGCTATGCGGCCGTGATTATTTTTTCCCGTATCACTGTGAGAACACCACGAGGAGCCTATGACCTTGCTGTGGGTCAACATGCATGGAGCCTTCACAGCTGGGAAGGGACGTGGAAACTAGAACCAGGAGCATTGGCATCATCCTCTATAAAAGGAAAACGTCTGAATTATTAACATTTACACATTACTGTCAACACTGACAATATGTGTATGTGTGTATGGAGGGGGGTTGTTGTCAGCAGACAGTAACAGCAACAGAGTAAAAATAGCAGACGTAACAGATAAAAGAAGTTGACAGTAGTTGTTAATGAAGTGACTGTGTGCTGAGAGCATCTTGGGGCAGAATGCAGATTTTGTTGTCTTGTTACAGCAAGTGACAACAAGCATCTACAGACAGGCAATTGAATTAAAATGTGTTTGTGTAGATGAAAAAAAAAACTAAACAAATGACAAACATCCCATCATCAGAGTAAAATCCACTTTTAATGAGGTGCAGCAACTCATGTTTCCATAAACAGCATGTGTTTAACAGAAAAAAAGAAGAAAGAAAGGGGTTGAAGACACGCTGCTAAGTTTATGTGCCTTTTTAAAAAGCCTTAGTTAATAGACACATGTTCCAGATCCTGGAGTCTGACATGGCAGCAGTTGTGATCCCGGTTCGACTAACACCAGAGTGTTCTCAGAGGTGTTACGTAATCCAGATAAACAGATGCCCATCTACTGGATTTGAATACACTTTTCCTATTGAAGACACCGGCGTCTAAGTCTGTGTACAATTCATGACCTTAAGGGGGGGAAACTAGCATAGCTGTAAAGTACCTTCTGCGAGAGAATCAGTACCTGCGGCTTTAATTCTTAATCATGAGAAGCTATATTTCACTAGCAGAGCGAAAAAGAAAAAGACAGTATATTCATGTTTCAAACTCCATCTCAGCAGAATACATATATTATCTATTTCAACCTTAATGGAAGGATCTCTTATTCCAAAGAGTAAACTGGAGGGCAACACAACCATATCTGTGTGCAATTAAAGCTCCCCTACCGTTGTTCATTTTGGTTCTTTGAGAGTCCGGATGGGGTTAATCATTTTTAAAGAAGAGGAAGAGCTCACATTGTTTCTGCACATATGTGTGTGTGTGTGTGTGTGTGTGCGTGTGCGTGTGCGTGTGCGTTAGCTGCCAGGGGCAAGGCAGCAGCGGCAGCAGCGGCAGCTGTGTTTAATAGTGGCCGAGCCACCAAGGCCACAGCTGGACCAAAGCCAGTGGTACAGAACTCTGCTGACGTGGGATTCAGGGGGGGAGGTCTGGTCTGGCCCGGGTAAGTCTGGTCTAGTCTGAGCCAGACGCACGATTTCAAACCCAGAACAGCTCTGTGAGCACGACTTGGCCTCCACTGGCTCTCTGAATAGCGGCCCATCAATGCATTCCACTGGCTGAATGACTATACGTGTAAGGAAAGGAATTCCCTCTCTTCCAGAGATGCGGCTTTAATGCTCTTTTCACATTTAAAAATTCATGTTTTCCGAGAGCTTTTTGCTCGCCGGTCTCGATTGTATTACACCGACCTGTCTCTCGCCGTTTCATCTGTTTACAAGCAACAGTCTGTGTATGTGTGTGTAGTCTGCGTGTGAGAGGAGGAAGACAGAAGGAAGGGAGGAAAGGGTGAGAAGCACAGGGCTTGTAGCAGGTTGCAGTGCAACACTTATGTGCTTCTCTTTGTCTGTTTTACATCTTGTTTCTTTGCTCTTCATTTGGAGGTATACAAGGTCGCCATTCAAATAAAGACGGAGCACCGAGGCTCAGATTGCCAACGCCCACCGACACACGTACAGTGACTTTGTGCCTGAAATCATGTTCTAATTTGAATGTGTTTGGTAACAGACAGAAACACGTCTACACGTCTCTCCTGGACTTTGCATGGCGTCTTTGATGCATGATTGACAGGTATTACGTTTAAATAGCTTGTTGGAGTTGAGAGGAGGTGACGTGCTGACCTCCAAATGAACGGCGCAAATACTCTAACAGAGAAACCTGCACATGTGAATAGATTGTCAACTATCAAAGAATGTATTCAAAGTGACAAGGCAGGGCAATACACCAGTACAGGACACAGCGTGGCGTCTCGTGGAGACAAGCAACATGTGCATCTTTTGTGAATTTACCATATTTTTGAACATATTTTACGAGCCGGGGCATTCGGGCAGACGTGTATTATTACAGTAAACAGATTGTTGGTATACCGTTCACTGCCTGCCACACACACACACACACACACACACACACACACACACACACACACACACACACACACACACACAGTAAAAACAGTTTGGATTTGTTGTTGTGTGGGTCTTTGAGGTAGTTTGCATGAACTTTGCTTTTATTTGCATCTCATAGACACAAGCCAGAATAAACTGGGATTTTGTGTATTTTAAGATACTTTTGTAGTCCCACATCTATTACAGGGCATCACATATATATAAAAGCAATTCTACTGTAGCGCTGAGATGTCTTTCTCCCTGTGAATGGAGAGAGGACGTGAGTGTCTCTGAACACATTACCAACGCATTGCCCGTTCGCCTTCTGTCACAAATGTACTTCATCAGACATGTGGCTAATACAAATGGAGCTGATGTACTTCTGCTTGCTTTTGGCAGGCTAAGAAACCATCTGTCTGTCCTCGCTGACAACTTCTGTGACAGTTACTCTTTTTTTTACGATATAACTTTAGCCAATCACATACATATATTGTCTCCAATAGGAGGGCCGCCGTAGGGCACTCGTTCTGCGGTCCAGGAAACACACGACTACGATGCTACTCAGCCCATCAAATATGTGTATTCCGATACGGTCGGAGAATTATACGTGAATCAGAGAGGTTACAGCGTTCTTATGTGGACAGCGAGGCCAAAACCTTGAACCACAAATGGACCGACTATTATGTCTTCATTTTCCCAAAAGGCAGTTCAAAGTGCGTCACATATGTTCAGAGACCATGCCGATTATTAAGAGCGGCATTGTGAAGCGCCACTACGAGACAAAGCTCAGGGCCCAATATGATCAGAACCCTAACAGATTGAAGCCCTGCCCAACAATGGCACTAACACAGAGGGGAATAGAGCAGAAACTAGTCCCTGCACACAAATGTCTCTTATTAGAAGATGAGAATAACATGGCTATCGGGACATCACTTCAGACTGGAATTAATTGCATTTAAAGCTGCAGGACAATTTAGTTGAATTATTTTTTATAAAATTAAGTACTTTATTTTAAGATGCACATTTTTCAAAAGCTTTGCGATGTAATTTATTCTTAAATGCAGCCTAATTTACTTGAAACAAGAGAAGGACATTTATTTATTATTAGTTTCTGTATTATTTATAATTCATCCAGTTCAATTTTAAAACTGACCATAAATATTGACATTATTATTTATAATAAGACATTATTCAATTAAACTAACAATACAGATTGAGTATGAATAACTAATACAGACGTTAATACAACTGCTAGGCTACTTTAATATATACTAAAAAATAAGATCTTGATTTGATAAAGATTCTCAGAATAAAATCACACAGTGTCCAGCAAAGTTGACCTCTAAACTCTGCTGCTGTGATGCAAGGGGGAGGAGCTGTGTAGGCCTCGTCTCCAAGTGATGTGTGATCGCCTTCCCTCAGTGGGAATCGCCTGGTGGCTGGGACCAGGAGGAGATCAGCTTCATGTTAAGAATACTTCTCTTCTCTGGTGTGTTTGGTGGAAGAAAGACGAAAAAAGGTGGATGAAAATACAGAGAGGAAAAAATAGCAAGACAGTAGAGAGAGAGAAAGAGAATAAAAAGAAGTAGTTCCTCACGAGAGTGATGTTTATATCTATGGGTGAATACATAAAGTTGGTTGAGCGTGAGAAAGAAGCTCGCGGTGAACGCAGCACACACTAGAAAAGCTGAGACAGACCTCGGGGCTCTCGGAAAGCTCAGAAATCAACGGAGGGTGGATAATCTACACACCAAGACTATTGTGGGAAAAGTGCCTTTGCTCCCTGTGTATTGAAGTGATAGAATGGGCAGTTCTCTACGGTCCATTTGGGGCAAAGAAAATGAACTGCTGTGCAGGTGAGCCAAAGCAAATTACAGAGACAATAGGCGTTCTGCAACGTGTAGCCAGGTAACTGTACTGAATATAACACAGGGAGCTCGTGGGTGGCAGTGTTGAGCACCTGCAGACCCCTCAGCAACGCACAAGGCCTGCATACGTACACTCAGACATAACGATTAGCTGAAGAGAAGTATCACGCACACACAAACGCAAACACACAAGCAAATATGCAAAGAAGCGGAAGTGGCGTATTGATTTTATTAATTTCAATGTGCTGAGTCGCTATGAAACACCTGCCCCGGATACAAGCGCAGCTGTTTGTCTTGGCGACAACATTGCAACCCCACGACCCCCCATGACCCCAATCCATCATCCGCATTGCAAGCACGCACACACAAGCAGCCAGTGGACCCCTTTTCCCCCCGAGCCCTTTTAGTGGCATGTCAGATGAGGGGGGGTGGGATGATGCGAGTCCCCGCGAGGGTCAGGTCCTCACCTTCGTGACTACTGTGACAATGCACACAGAGAAAGTCACATACGGAAATCGCACACACACAGAAACATAAAGGGCACACGCACATACAGTATGAATGCATACATACAGTATAGAGAGGAGCTACACAGGCAGCTCATTAATCTTTGATCATGTTGTTTGGAGACGACATCAAATGACCTGCTGTCACGGCGGCTCTGAATGACGGCGGAGGGGGCGTGTCTTCACGTCGCGCTCCACTGGGAGAGCAAAAGGGCTCCAACATTGATAAATCACCTTGTCCACACACACACACACACACACACACACACACACACACACACACACACACACACACACACACAGTGTAGCATTGCATGCTCATTTATCTGGAAGACACATACTAACTACGTATTTAATGTCAAATTTATGGGCACATGACCTCCACGTGGACACGCTGTCTAGACGCAACACTAATTTGATGCACTTTGGTTTCAAGCGATGGACAGCAGCCATCAGTCCACGAGGAGCAGCTCTAGATTTCAATGCCGTGTGCTGCATGAATACGGTTGTGCAGCACAGGGGTTGGGGTATGTCTTTTTTATATAGCTTATACATCACCATTCATATTGGTACTTTGTGACTTTTTTTAGTCTTTAATCTCCATATCTAACAATCTGCGAACGTTTCCAGCATAACATGTTTACTCGTGAGACACAGCGGCCCACAAACATGACAAATGGCTCACTATTGATGACAACAATTAGTTTCAAGAAACTGTCCACAGACAATTTTATCCACAAACAACGATCCCTTAATGCGAAGAAAATTATATATGGTGATGACAATGGACTGCGTTGATGTGGCTGGATACTAGTGGGTGTGATGTTTTGCATTCATATGCATGTGTGAAAGCTGATTCCTGTCCTATCTGACAACTGTGTACTGTAACCCATTATTACATGAAAAACGACAAATAAAAATATGACAAAACACCCTTGTCTGGATATTTTATCCTTGCTCACAGGGCAAGGCACTGACTCACAGGGAAGAACAAGATAGATTCTCAGCCACGGAGTATTTATCTCTATTACTTCCAGCAACACCGGGCATCTAAATTCTACTGATGACAGCCCAGGGATTTTATAGCGTCCGCATGATCCTCTCATATCAAACGTTAAACGCCCTCCTTGGTCAAAGTTGGTTATTTTTTCATCAGAATAAACGGAAAAGAGAGGACGGTCTTCCAAGCGGCTCTTTAGAAAGCGCAGACGAGACGGCCTTATTTACTGCTGAATTTGGCAGTGATGCGCGTTCAAGCCTCCTGACACCCCTCCCACTCATGCTTGGCATTCGCAATGACCGAAACACCTGAACGCCTCAAACTGAAAGCCCTAAAATAATTTACCACATAACAAGAGAGTAGTTTTGAACTAGGCCTCGCTAAATCCCACTGAAGCCACTCTCTGCCGTTTGTTCTCCCGGTGTGACCTTTTGAAGGACTAAAAGTAACAGCTCTCTGTTTGGGATCGTGGCCCACGTTAAAGAATACTCACTGTCATGTAAAACGACACAAACACACATGAATACACTTGTACATACAATGATACACACAACAGTTGTAGAGAGTTTGGTGTCTGACATACACGTAAGAGCACATCCACCCACACGCAATTTGTAGCGATATCGTTATCCGTCATGTTTCATTTTGGGTAATTACACGTTGCCCTTGGCCTACTAAAAGCTCCTCATCTAATGCGACACTTGTGTGAGCATCCTTCCTGATTCAGTAAGGAGTCATCACTGTCATGTATATTCAAGAGAAAAAACACAGAACACACTTATATTCATGAACTCATGTCAGACATCACTTTGATATTGTTTCTATCTGTATTCTTTATTATATGGTTACCGGTTCCAGAAGATTTTTTACTAATATGTCTGAAACAATAACTATTTTTTTTCGTAGATGAACTATAACACCTCAGCAGTGCCCAGCAGGCAAACTGGCACCCCAGTGTCATAAGAGGTCACCTTAAGACAGCAGCTTGAGTTGTGGACCCCACTAACAGAATGTAATGTGCAATGGCTCCAGCCGTGTCCCATGCTGGTGTAAATACTGGGCGTGGTAGAACGCCAATGCTTTGATCCCAGAAGCATATGAGCTGTGACAACTCCTCTTAGTACTAATAATAGTACTGACACCAACCAGACCATAAAGGTCACTGATCCCCACATGGGAAGAAACAATTAGGAAACAGAAAACAGAACAAAAAGAAGAAACAAAAGTAATTGTCCTTTAAAAGATAAACAGTACTGCTTGTAATCATTGTGCCAGTTGGTGTTTCCACGTCCAGGATGCCCGTGCCAACAAAGTGCAGAATCGGTAGATAGTGGTGGAAGTTGCTCTGTACCTCCAGCGGGCAGCGGGTGACCTCTGACCCCAGGCTTCTGCCAAACCCCAGCAGGGCCCTCCTCTGCTGACCCATCTCCCAATGGGGCAGGCTGCTGCTGGCGGTCGTGTTGCCATGCAAGAGAAAATGACATCCTGCATGACAAAGCAGTGATGGAGGGCCGGGTTAAAATAAGGACAAGTATGAATAAGATGTTAAGTCCTAGCGATGCTCTGCGAGGGATAATGTGGCGTCCTCCATGTAGGATAGCTGCAGGTGAATCCTCGAGATGAAGTGGAAGGGTGGAAAGCTTAGGTAGAATGGATGTGAAAGGAATAAACACATATATAAGCTGTACGGAGAGTAAGTGTGTGTTATGCATGTATGCGATAAGGGATGAGGAAATACGGGCTGAGGGCTAAATTAATTCAAGGTCACGTCCAATGGATTTGTAAAGGAGGATATCTGCATTCAAGGATATCTTCACTCAAAGTCTACAGGGAGGCTTGGTCAACAATAGCAGTGATAGTGGGGAGATGTGAAATACATGCATAGAATGGGAAAATATAATGGGGGGAGGGGGATGCAAACCAAACGTTAAGCTAAAACGTGTTAAAGGTCACAAACTCGGCAATTTGTGAGGGCAGCGGTGAATGGAGCTGTATCATAACCCTGCAATCAATTCAACATTTTTTTTTTGCACAGAGCAAACAAATATATATTACAAAAGGGCTGTAAACCAGTCTTTTAAAATATATATATATATGTAGGTTTTGACGTGTTTCAGATGTCCAGGGCAAGAAACGCCACGACATCACGAGATGTAGTCGGCGGCCTTGAAAAAGTCAACATCTATTTTAATGGCACGAGCCTGCAGAGGGGAGGAAGTGGAGGCCGGTTGTGCGAGAGAGACATTCAGCTGCTCTCTGAACCCTCCGAAAGGAGGCATCAAACCAGAACAAATTTTTGGGGATTGGTGCAGGAAGGAGCCTTTAGAGAACGCCTGATGGAAACACAGGCGATGGAGAGAAAGAGAGACAGATGGAGAGAGAAACAGCAGTGGGAGCAGAGAGAGCGATAAAGAAGTAATGAGAATGTTGCATTGACGGAGACACACACACACACACACACACATAACAACAAAAGTAAACAACGGGGAAGGCGCTGCACAAAGAGTCAAGCTGTCTTTCAAATAGATGTGCACCTCAGCATTTTTTAGAGCCAGGTCTCCAGCTGTCACAGACCTGTGAAAGTGTACAAAAACAAAAAGCGGGCTGTCTCGGTGGCAACGCGCTATCCATACAGGCGGAGGGATAAAGGTCAGAAAATGATCTGTCATTGGCATAATTGCATCCGCTGAAGTCGTGTATCGGGTGGCCTGGCGTTGCGCAGATTGCTTTTCACACTTCATTCTTCCCCTGATGGAAAGGTAATCCCGAAGACAGCAAATGTTTATAGTTGCAGCTCACGGTGGAAATGGGGAGCTGGAAGAGGGAGAGATGGACCGGATCAGGGGAAGCCAAGGTGACACCAGGTGGGAGAGAACGAGCATGCGACCTCTGCAAGTTAATACACTTCCTCAAAAAAGAAAATGGGACAGCTCTTTCCTGAGCTTACAGCAACTCATGCAGTTAAACATGATAGCACACTGTAATGGCAATGTAGCTGGTGACCTTTTGACCCCATGTGTGTTTTCTTCACATACTAGAAGTGTAGGCAGTGCTGAAAGACTTGTTCTTGTTTTTACTGTATGCTCTGTCCAACCTGGGGGGACTTACGTACAACCTTAAACATTTTTGTTTCGTTTCCCCCCCAGTAGCTTTGTAGCTTGTCAGCAGCTACAGAAAGAAAGTGTGCATTTCTTCACTTTACCGTCAATGTGCCAAAATACAGAAACTCTTAAATTGCCCAGCAGCTCCAGAGTGTCCTTTATGAACCTTTATTTTATTGTTACACACAGGCAGAAACACCACTTTCTAAGACCGATACCAGGGAAGGACGATACCTCCATGTATACAATACAGTAAACTAGGTCCAAGGGCACCTAGTTTACTGTGTCAATTGGTTGGTGATCATGTTATTAATTAAAAATATATGCATGACTAACGAACTACAGCTACTGAAATGGTCAGGGTTGTGTAGTTTAAATACATGCTTTATGTCAGTTTATATTGTACTATAAAGTCTTGTATTAGTGTCACACTAATGTCCTTGGAGGCGGAGCTTCTTTTGAAATACCAGCAATGGATAATAAAGTTTCCACAGCTTAAAAACTAGAAAACCTGTGGAGCCAAAGTGATGATATTTAAACAATAAAACAAATGTTCCCAGACAAAGATGGAAGAATTTGAATACAACTATAGAAACGTTGTAAATACAACCAAGGCTAATCCTAAGAATAGGAGGCTCATTATCGGTTGCTGATGTTTGAAGTCCAAGGTGAGCATCCTGGTCTCTTAAAGGGGACCACCCCCCAAATGAATAAGAAAAGAAAAGTTTAATAAACAATTGGGAACATGAGCTGCTCTATGTTAAAGACAGAAGTCTGGATCTGCTCTTTAGACAGTGAATGCCTTTTATACATATCTCAACATAACTAGTGTCAAACTGGCCCGGTCCCTTTGTCTGGTTACTGATTCCCATTAACGAGCGTCTGTGATGCTGGCCGTCCATCGTCATCACAGTTCCCCATCTCTCCTCGGAACTGTCTTCCCTTTTGCACCCCATCGGTCATGTGGGCATTCCCTCCATGTCGTCTGTTTACACTGCAGAGATGGTGACCATTGTCATGGCCACCCATCCTCGTCATTACCTTTGAACTCTTTTCCATTATCCACCTCCGACGGCGGTCCTCTGGTCCGTCTCGCCGTTCTCCTTGCTCTCTCCCTGCCCCCTTGTTTCCTTTTTTCTCTCATGTCATTCCAAAGCTATAGTCAAAATAAGCAATTACTGCAGATGGATGGCGCTAACGTCTTGAGCACAGATAGAAGTTCATTGTTTTCTCTCTGATCTCAAAGCGATATAAACACCGGTACGGAGCACACAAGTTCGAAAGGAAATCAAATAAATAGCTGCAAACTACATGGAGATCAAATTCTGCCCATGCATATTCTAATATTAAATGCATTTGTGGCCAATGAAATGATCAAACGCAACTTAAATATGGGGTCACACTGCAACACAGTTCAAGAGGTCACAGGTTGTTACACATTTGGTCTGAAGGAAAATATTATGAGACGCTGCTGTGTTCATTGTACTTGATGGGTATTGAATGTGTGGAATGAGTATGTAACCCATAGGGTCCCTATTTCATGACTACAGTAATTAATCAGAATTAATTTAGTAAATGTATATTATTTTTTTTTTTAAATAAAATTCAACCACACACATTGTTGCCTTGATTGTGTCAGCCCCGCCCGCAGGAAGTGTACTAATCAAGTGTTGCTCTGTTTAATCTGCCCAGCAGTGTTGCATGACTCACTTTAGATAACTAAAGAGCAGTTCATCTACAGAAGTAGTTTGTTAGCACAGACATGATAAACCATGCCATTTGATGCTATATGGCGTTCACACATAAACGCAGACCTGTCGACGCGGCGCCGACATTAAGGCTGGAGGTATGAGGGATGGCGTTTTACATTCATTTGAACTGCAGAGAACGGCAATAGGAAAATGTGCAGGAGAAATGAAACAAGGCGAGGGGGAGAGGGTCCACATCTGTGACTGCGTCTCTAACTGCAGATGAAAGGAAGTCGTTTGAAGTTGATGTGCTGCTATTTCTCCAATGACTCAGATTAAACACTGATGCCTGTGCCGAGCAGCACATTCATCACTTCAGTGATACTTTTAGTGGCCATTCCCCTGCTCAGGCGGAAATTAACAGCACTCTGGTGCCCAGTGTGTGTGTGAGCAGTTTTTGCACACACACACACACACCGACACACGCACACAAATAAATGCCCAATTCTGCTGGCATATAAAGACATGCAGGTGTTTTGGGGATGTAAAGGCTCTGCTTTTCATTGCGCCTTCTCTTTTTAACTCACGGGACATAAACTAATTTGTGTGCCCCTTTTCTTTCTTTTTTACTCATTAGACTCATTCACCGGATGAGTGTGAGACTCTTAAATTATGCCATTAAAACATTATGATGAATCATTCATTTACCAGGTTGATTATAATTTAAATGACAGATTATGCCTCTGAAAAATGATAACCTTGCCTGAATTTTCATCAAAGAGGTCTAAATAGTGACTTTATGTACGGAGGGAGGCTATATTAAATACTTTCATTAGACTACAGTGGAAAGCAATATATCCACACTGTGACTTTGTCAACTTTTAGTTACACTGATTATTTGACAAAAAACTACAGTCTGACAACCTTTATATATATATATAATATATATATATATATATATATATATATATATATATATATATATATATATATATATATATATATATTCAGTTTGTAAAAACCCTTGAATGATATTGCGTGCATATATATATACACAGGTATATGCACAAGATATCATTCAAGGGGTTTTACAAAAGAATTGAAATCAATCAATTTAGTCCATGAATTAATCCAATCATTATTATAAAAAAAGGCATGAAAAAAACAAATATTTCAATTTAGTTTTCTTGCACTGAATACACAATTTGGAATGGAGAAAACAACAATCATTTTTCCTGTCTTGGTAAGAGTGCTGTCCAGAAATTAATGGATTCTAACAAAAATAAGAGGACATTTGCTCTTATATCGCTTCCTGCATGAAGCCCATTGTGCATTTAAATGCTTTCATTCATCACCAAATGAAAGCACATTTGTGCACAAAAGCATGTGGGGGTTGTGTTTATTCAGCGGTTCTTTCTTCGGCCGTTGTTTCGCACCGTTAGCGCCATTAGCTGCCAGCAGCCGCGCCATGTTGAGAGCCATAGAGAGGCAATAGGTATGAATCAAATGACACATTTCCGGGCTTTCAGTATTCATACACAGCATGCGTGTGCGATATAAATCCACCCTTGCATTCACAACATGCAGTGCTTAGCAGAGAAGTTGGCTATGCAGGTCTGAATCACTGTAATTTGATCAGTGTGGGCCTAACCTCATGGGATAAATACCCAATAAAAGACATTTTGCCTTCTGGATAGGTGTAAATCCATCCAATTTGGGGCCTAATTAAGTGGGACTTACATAGCACGCCGTCTGCTATAAGGGACAGAAAAATGACCGGAGGCATCAGCATCTTTGCCGTCTCAGGAGAGCACTGGATCCAATAAG
Source organism: Taurulus bubalis (assembly GCF_910589615.1). Taxonomy (NCBI): domain Eukaryota; kingdom Metazoa; phylum Chordata; class Actinopteri; order Perciformes; family Cottidae; genus Taurulus; species Taurulus bubalis. The sequence goes on from NC_136591.1 coordinate 12,050,366, forward strand.
GATGGAAATAAAGGAGGGGTCAGCGTGGCTTACTTTGGTATGGAAGCACATCATCATAATGCGCTCTGACGCGCAGACAGTGAGCACGTACGAGCTCCAGCACAAAGACAGACAGCGCGCCATATGGCACAGGAAAGAGACTTTTTGACAGATCTTGGAGGGAGTCAAGAGGTGCAGGAATGAGGCAACACTAAGTGATTTTTCACCACGTTTTTGACCGACAAGGCTTCTCAGCAGCTGGCCGACCCTTCACCCTTAGCCGAGGGAATACAATGATTTCCCCTTTGAGTCGCAGGAAACCGCAAAAAGACAAACAGAACTTTAAATTGAGAAGCAGATCCGTCCCCGTTACTTTTATTCCGCCCTACATTATGCCATCGTAAGCCGCAGCAGCTATTAAACTGAATTTGATATAATATTTCCCTCAGGCGTAAAAGCACAGCGTGCTGCTTCTGCGATAAACAGCCACAGTAACACACAAACATAAACTCCCGTGATAAGCAGCTATCTTGCGATCATAAAAGTGTTTGGGAAAGGGGAAGGAGAGAGAATGCGGCCGCTCCCATATGGACAAAGATATCCATGAGTCACGTCGGGCCGCAGAACAAATTAGTCTCTGTCAGAATCCCTTCGGATTTCTTCCCGTGCATTTCACGGCCGGAGCGAAAATATAAAGACCTCCTGCGATAGAGAGACAGAGAGCTGTATCAGGAGGTCATCTGTGCTTCAAAAGGGAGATATATTAAATTCATTCATCTCAGTCAGTGGGAGTGCCAGCACTGTGGCTTCCATGTGATGAGGGATAGAGAGATCTCCCTCTCTCATTCGGGCCTGCCTGGCTCACCGCCTTCTGAGGCATTGTCTGGGAAAATATCCCCTGTAATAGAGCCAATGATTAAATAAAGACAGGGAGAGGTGTGTGTGTGTGTGTGTGTGTGTGTGTGTGTGTGTGTGCGTGTGTGTGTGTGTGTGGCACTGCATTTCTGCGAGTGTCTTGCCTGGATGCGCATCCAAAGAACACAGTGGACAGGCGGTGCTTGGAAGTGGCCGAGGGGAAAAGAAAAAGAGGAGGAGAAGGAGGAGGAGGGTGATGAAATGGGTTTAAAATGAAAGGGACAGTGATGGAGACAACAACAGGAGGACAGAGAGGAGGGAGGGCAGACTGTGGCCAACCTCACATTAATCATGTGTCACCACGCCATGCTCATACAACACTTACAGTCACATACAAGATAGATGTGGTATCTCTCACACACACACACACACACACACACACACACACACACACACACACACACACACACACATAATGTACAACCTTAAATAAACATTACAGTAAAGGAAAGGTCGCACAAGAGCAGAGCAGCTCACAGTGATTCATGGCTGTTCTCACGGTGACGTCTCGACTTTGATCGATCCGTGAATGCGCTTTGCACTCGCGTGTCTCCTTGAGTCGTTAGATTGGCTGTTGAGTGAGAGCCGGAGAGCGCGAGGAGGTACGGCGAAGGAGACCAGGAGCGAGGGAGAGGAGGTAAACAGAGAGGAGAGAAAGCAGAGACGGAGGTGAGGCCGAGGTGAGGAAGTGAGGAGAAGAAGTATTTGGAGCCAGATAGAGGGCTCGACACCTGGTTTATTGGCATGTGAAGGCGATGAGGCCTGAAGCTGTCGTCCCTCACCCTCTGACTGGAACCCGGCTGGAGTGCAGACCATCCGCACGACTCTCGACAGTCCTGCCGGCTCAAAGAAATAACAATATGCACACATTCATGGCAGGTTCCAGGAAGTTATCGAACCTCGCGTCTACGATGTTCCCGATCAGTTTGCAGCTTAATGTAAATCGACTAAAGTGAGTTAAAATGTCACTTCTTAGAAACAGGCATTTGTGCGTCAAAAAGATTTACTTAATTGCAATTACAGTGTTGCTCTGCAGTGCTAATGTGTTCCAGAATCACTTTATTGCACTTAATGCTGCGTGGGAGTGACCAATTTATCGCCGCAGAAACATGTTAAGGAACGATGCGCTTCAGGAGCGGGGAGGTGAGGAGGACGCGAACGCCACAGTCTGGCTACTTGTGGTGCCGCTGCCAATTTTTGCCAGGAGACATTTAAATGTATGACTTCATCTTGGCAGCTTATTCCGTTTCGCCGCAGAGGAGGCTGCGTTCCCCTGGCTGATACCTAATTCTGTGACAAATTCAGAGATGGTGGGATCCTCGGGGGACTAATAAATGGGTTTCCAAGCTGTCAGTATTGTGGTGTTGACACCAATTTCCCTGGATCCTGCTTTTTCACAGCTGTGAGTGTGTGCGGGGTTCTGGAGTAAAAGTCCTATTTTGCGTATCGGTACTGCTTCCCTTGTATGCCCTCCTGTACAGCTTATCCAGCACACCTCCACTGCTCCTCTCATCTTTTCAACACCATCTCAGCCCCTCTGCCTCTAATTCACTCTTTTCCTGAAGATGGGAGGAAAGAGGCTGAAACACATCGCATTAGAAGCACATGGCGTGTGGCCTAATGCTCTGAGCAACCAGGACATGCCAACACTCGCACATGTTTACCCTTGTTGACTTCTTCTTCATCCTCCTCCTCCTCCTCATTTTGTCCTCCCTCCCTTCTGCCCCGTGACTGAACCCAGTGTGTGGACTGACTGTGATACTGTGATATTGGCTGTGTGGGTGACAGGCACACTGGTGTGATATCTGCAGGGGAGAAAAACAGATCCGCGTCTCTTTACTTAACACCCTCCCTCCTTCACCAGCTGCTGATGAAGGAAGGACCGACTGGAGATAGCATGGAATGTTATTCATTTAATTTTTCAAAAAGGTCGGTCTTTCACCGAGAGTTCAAGGTCTCTTGGAAATTCAATAAATAAAAGAAAAAAACGGATGCCAAAGGAAATAATTCAGATTCTGAAAGTTTGGAAGCGGTGGCTCTTTCTTCCTATATGAAACTTTTTTCCCACGTACATTAATCCACTCTCTGCATTCCTCTGCATGTGCGTACTTTTTTTTTTTACCGAATCTCAGGTTCTCGCTTAATTCCTTCACACAACAGGGACGCGAGGAACAAACGCAAAATACACTAACGTGCGACGTTGTGAATTGGCGACAGGTCCAACACGTTTTCCAGACGAGGTTCACATGGATTTGCACGAGCAGACGAGCAGACGACCGACTACCGGGATCTGTAACTGTAAGCTATTTTATTGAGTTTCCTTTAAACAGACTGTAACTTAATGTAATCATGATGGACCGTAGTGTTGCACGTTGATTTATTCACAAAAACATACCACGAAGGTGAGTATCATGGTTCTCCAACAAAGTGACGCAACGCTGACGGACTCCGGTGCCCAATAAGACACTCTCACTGCGTTGTGGCGTAAATCGTCTTGAACAACTCCCTTCCTCTGCCGCTGTCCTCATCCGGCCCCTCCCCGACCTCGGCCATCGATCGGGAACTAATCGCTGTCTTTAATTGGCTGGACGAGGTCGATTGCCAGTGCAGACAGCGAGAGGCCCGAAGGGGTATTGGAGAGCCTGGAATGTGTGTGTGCGTAAGTGTGTCAGTCAGTGAAAACACGGGGAGCCCTTCAGACCCTCTCTTAGGCCAATCATAGTGATGAAGTGGAAATCTAGTTCAGAAAACCACTGAATCCCTGATTTACTGAAGAAAGCAAATAACTGACCGCACAGTGCCAGGACACTCCCCTCCCACAGACTCCATTAAAATGCACTTTTTGGGGGTTTGCTGTTGTCATACTTTTGTGGGGAATATCATAATTGGTGTGTGTATTTCAGTGCTAGAATAGCTAGAGTATGTAAATGAATGCAGAGACAGAGAAAGGAAGGTAACTAGCTGACGGGGGAAGAAGAAACAAAACAGATGTTTGCAGTGATCTGCTGTCACTGCAGTGCTTTCTGTATCACTTTGAAGCTCGCAGGCCCTCACATCTTTTGTCATTACACACAACTGGCCTAATAGGCTATCATTTAGTGATAAGAATGTGTCATTATAATCAATAGCATCAGTGGCAGAGGTAGCACCACTGTCACATTTCCACAGAGGAAGAAAGTAATGACAGAACAAGAGCAATCAAGATGAAAGTGTCGTTGACTATTGAAGAGCTGCGGCTTTCCTCGTCATTTTAAAATGTAAATTAAAGAGCCAATTAGGAAAGAAAGTATTGTGACCGGCACGGCATAGGTCTGTATCTAAATACAACATGTTGGTAAGCTTGTCCTAGCAATAACCTCTAGCTCAAAGCTCCGCTTTGCCTTGCCTTTTTCTATTGCGATAAGAAGTACTTTTATCTGCTGTGAATTTGGCTCCTAATCTTAACTTCCACTTCACATTTTTTCTTGCATTTTCCACAGGCAGGAAGTACTCTCTTCTACAATGGGGGGTGGGGGGAAAGGCTGTTTCTCATGTAGTAAATTAAATTAAAATTAGTTCTAGAGAATGAGTTGAAGCTGGCTAATCCGGCTCCCAAGTTAACTCCCTGTGGCACCTTGTGTGCTGATGGTAAACTGATCTCATGGATGATTTGATCGCTTCCATACTTTTAGAGAGGAACACAGCAACAAAAACAAACAGGGAAATCAAATTATTTCAGAGTAAACCCAGCTAATGAAAGTATTGAAATAATAAATCAACGGCATGAAAAAGGTTCTTCATGTGGTGTTTACCCCGTCTGAAGTGATCCAAGACTGGACTGAACATTAAACTGAACATGATCAACTTGAAATGCAGTGCGGCTGGCAACGCACTAAACTATTTAAAATCCCATTGTAACTCCAATTTGGTTATTATGAGTTTCTAGATTATAGAGTCTGCACGGGTCTGCATAAAATAGGGCCAAGGACAGTCAGCACGCACAAGTCTGACTGGAGATTCAAATAGAAATGTCTTGCCTTCCAAACAAGGCTCAGGGCCAAATCCCCCTCTCCCCCCTCCTCCCTGATACTGTTTTGTAAATGGGTTCTGAAGCATTGCAGGAGTCTCATGAACAGATACACTTACGGTTGAACACTTGTAATAATTCGTACTGGCTCATTGTCTCATTTTTATTCATTTTTTAAAAGATTTGATTGAAAAGGTGGGGTCTTTCACTGTTCCTCCAAAATATAGGCTGTTGACACTTGGGTAGCATATGTATTTATGACTAAGTCAAAGTCTGAATGAACTATATGAACATTCTACCTACTGCTGTTGAGTAGATTTTGCTGCAGAAGTTGTAGCTGAAAATAACTGAAAATAGCTGAAAACTGACAATTTGAACGTGTTCTTGAAGTCGACGCTGAAATCTGAATGCAACATGTTTGTCATGGACTTCAATTTGTAAAGGTCAAATTAAACAAATTGAGATCTGGGATGTTAGGATCTGGAGTATTTGCAGCCTAATACACTGTTACAGCCAGTCCCATTGATTTACCATGACTCATTACATGGTTTATTCTGGACCGACATTCCAACCCTGCTTCAACTATCTGTTCAATTATACAGTTGTGTGAAAATTGAGTTTAATTAAAGATACAGCCACACAAAACACAGAAAAATGAAGAGCCACTACTGCATTTAAATCGGCAATGCTCTACATGGCTTTCAATTCAAATGATTTGAAAAGACTCTCAGTGCATTGAGTCCACACATAGGCGATATTGATCTTACTCGTGTTGAATCTGTAAGGCATGACGATACGATTCCTTCCAGGCCAGGCAGCGCCGGATCCAGCCGCCGAGGCCCCGCTCGGTGGAGATCACGGAGCCCTTAAAGATCCTGTCCAGAGAGACGCTTTGGAAGCACCGGCGGATGATCTCATTACTCATCTGCAGCTACACGGCCCAAAACAAACACGGTCTCACACACTTGTCACAAATAATGAGCTTTGGGGGACCAAGTTACAGACACTGAGATTTACATTTATTACACGCTCAAGTGCTGAGCTATAATAACAAGTCACTGCGATACGGAACCATGGATACGAAGTAGTCTTACAGTACGAAGTCATTAGCTACAAAAAGGGGACAAACAGCAAGCAAAACCGAGGTATTAGCGGATTCATTACCCGCTCCAGAGCACACGTTTTGGTTTTCTTAAATGCAGCTCAAGTACTATACTGGTACTGGAGTGGACTGGATCAGTGTGAATGCTGGGTCTGGATCCAGTTCGGGCCACTCAGAGACTCCTAATGTTGCTAAAACAAATAAAACTAACACGCAAACTACACATGAAAGGCAAAAAACTTTTTTTTTTTTAAAGGGCCCTCGGAGGAAAACAGGAAATTGCAGATCAATTTGATCATAAATCCACAATTTACCTAATTTAACACTAAAACTCATAAAAGCTAATATGGAGCGATGCGTAACAAAGCAATAAGCCACACCGACTCATTTCCCCAGTCTCACACCATGTTTAAGATTTGTCATCCAGCCTTTGTGTAGTCTCTGTAATTCCAGTGAAAATGGAATTTCCATACAAATAGTCATACAAAAGTGAAAGGGCTCACTCTATGACAGCTTAGATCTGGTACCTCTTGACTTTCACACCAGAGGTCACATATGGCTAAGACTTCAACTGACAGACCTAAAACTTACTTTACACTCCGGCCCTGAACGTGTAACACTTTGCTTGAACTGAATATTTGATCACATTCATAAGCCTAAAGCCCCAGATTGAAGTAGTTAGTCGCATATATCCCCTGCAGGTCCCGTCTCACCGCCAGATGTGGGCCGGGCAGGGCGAGTCACATCTGTATCGCTTCAAAAGTGGACCCACACCCCCATCCCGTGTGCTCACGCGGGCACAAATGTACCCATGCATATCACACGCTCAGACACAAACACACACACACACACACACACACACACACACACACACACACACACACACACACACACACACACACGCACACACACACACACACACACACACACACACGTGTGGTTTTACACCAGAAAGGCTATAAAAAGAGGGTACAGTTTAAAGTGAGCGTAATTCAAGCAGGCGCACATTTCATAAAAGCTCCTAGTTGCCGGGTGCCAGTCAAGCGTGCCATCTGTGACACACACACAGACACACACACACAGACACACACACACACACACACACACACACACACACACACACACACACACACACACACACACACACACACACACACACACACACACACAGGTAGGAGGTTATAAGTGAGAAGGAAGTGAGGCGAAAGAAAGAGAGGGTGTAATTATTGAGGATGATGTGTATGGAGGCCTGTGTGGAATGACAGCTTCCCTTTCATTTCTCTGATCACTGGTTTAATCCTGACTGAGCTACAGCGGGCCATGAGAGTCTCCAACACACCGCCTCTATATCTGTGTGTGTGTGTGTGTGTGTGTGTGTGTGTGTGTGTGTGCTCTCTCACATCTGCGTATGTGCATGTGACAAGATGACACAAAGTATATGTAGGTGTGCGCATCTCCGCATTTGCTTGTGACAAAACATTGATGTTTGTGTGTGTGTGTGTGTGTGTGTGCTCACTGCTCAGGAAAATGTGTTGTACAGGCTGACTGCAATAGCAAGCAAATGCTGCTTTTAATGAAGGTGGTGGTGGTGGGGTGTAGAGGAGGGAAACACAGGAAATTAAATTGATATGTAAATGACGGAAATTCTCATTTGAGCTGAAGGTTGAGAGTGCTACAGCATTAACCAGCTTATGAGTTAATAATGATTTTTTTTCTCCCCGTCCTCCCTCCTTTCCTTCTCTGTCTGACTCCCTCCCTCTCTCTCAGAAGAAAAAAAGGATGGGTGGAAGTGGGAGGCGGGTGAAGATGAAGACAACATATGTCCCTGCATCCTAACTCTCCAGAGATTCTCCCTAAGCCCTTGTATAATCAGTTTCCTCAGGATCTGGACCTCTTTAAAAGAGACATGCGTTACAACAGGCTAGTCTTGACTTGAAAAGTATATATCCACTCGACACCCCCCTTTCTTCTAACTACACATCTCTCACTTTAGTGTTTCACCCTTTGTAAAAACAATCAGATGGTGTTGAATATGTCTCAGATGGACACGGAGGAGACGAAGGGTGCTGGACAGCTTGTAATAGTTGTGTAGCTCCGTGAAGCGGGCAGCCAGAAAACAAAGACAACATCAGCTGCAGCTACAGAGAGCACCAGAGGCAAATGGCTGCAGAATCAGCTATTATCAACCGCTAGGGTTATTATTTTCTCTCCCCTCTCTTTGGTATTAGCTGGAACCAAACCGCCCAGTCAAAAGTCCTTGCCCCGCAGCCTTCAGTGATTGGAAAATGATATTAAACCAGACATTGTGTTCCCCGGCGCAGAAAAAAAAGAGAAGAGGAGGGGAAAAAAAGAAAAAGAGAAGAAACACAAAGCTGCAACAAATGAAGAAAATGGTTGAGGCCCTGCAGGAGAGAGAGGGGGCAGCGGCAAGTCACACACACACATGAAATACAATGCAGATACACACGCACACAAGGACACACTAAGTGCATGTATTACACATCACAAACACACACACACACACATTCAAGGAGGCAGACGTCCACACATGCTACCATGACACAAATGGGCTCTGATTAGAAAGTATTAGCCAAAAAACATCAGACACAAATGGAAAACCACATCAGTGATCTGGTTCTGCTCCAGAGAAAAATGAGAGGGCCCCGCTGCCCGGTAGAATCATTTATTTTTTTTCTCAGACGAATATAAACAAGACATTTTCCATCTCTGTTATTTCATACAACTGGAGAGGGAAGAAAGCCTCCTGACCATAAGCAGGGAGGGGAAACACAGCGACGCTGCAGGAGAGGCCAGGGCCGTCGGAGCCGAGACACAGGCTTCCAAGCCCCTCCATGTCCAATGACAGCCACTGCAGAGAGCAGGTTGCACACACACACACACACACACACACACACACACACACACACACACACACACACACACACACACAATTGCACTTCAAGAGCTGTGGGATGCGCGATATGCAGACGTGCACGCATACATATCCAGGTCAGACTGCTGGCCTACTCAGCGCAAACGAGGGCTTTTATCGGGCGGCAAGGCAGCGTAATGGCTGTAAAATAGCTCACCTTCGCCTCAGATATGGGACATAATAAATAAGTGCGTGAAAAGGACTCGAGAGGGCACGGGAAAGCTTTTTGTGACACCACTGGAAAATGTGCAAACATCAAGCCAGACGATGGAGATGAAACCAGATGTTAAGACGCTCAAGGCTGAGCCGTCGTTATAGGTTACGAAAGCTACCGCGCCGCTCGGCAGTGCCGCATGATTAATGGGATTCTACCTCACGCGTCAACTAACTGGAAGTTGAGTGTTTTGCGTTGTCCTTGGTGTGGGATAAATGTGCACATTTAGAGGTACGGAAAGGTTCCGAGAGACACATCACACTCACGGTACTTGGGCTGTCAGCCCGTGGAAGCTAAAGCTCGAAAAATTATTATGCCAAATGTTTTCGTTTGAGTGCGCCTTGATGTATTATCAAAGGAATGAGAGAGAAGAGAAGAAGAGGATAAAGATGAGGACAAAAAAGAAGAGTCATGCAACAGGGCAGCAAATGATTGCAACAATGAGAGTTCAGAACATAATTATTGGAGGTTAAACATTTTCCCCTTGGTCTTTGGAGCTGTCAATTGGAATGAAAAGAGCCGGGGTAACAAAAACAGCGACAGGGCCCTTTCAGTCGCTGCATTCAGTCTCAGGGTTTTGTAACTCTGATGTCTGAACACCCAGGATGAGTGGGCTTCAGTGATGATCATGCCTTATCAGAGAAAGAAAAAGAGCCTAATCCAACCGGAGAGCTGATCTCCAGCTGAAAGGAGCGTTCTGACAGCGTAGGGGTTATCTGTTAATGCTGCTCCACGGACTTATCTGTGGAAAACATGATTGCTTGTGGGGAAAAAGTACATTGAAGTAGCACGTTTATTAATTATCGACAAAATATATGTTAGAAATATGAAGGGTGGATTGTTGGACAAAGCAAGCTCTTCACATGGTTCCTAAAGTCTGGAGAGGCAGGTCTGATTGCACCTGCAGACGGCAATATGGGCATCACACACACACACACACACACACACACACACACACACACACACACACACAAACACACACACACACAAATAAGAGAAGTAATGTGGAGCAATTCAAACAACTCTCTTTCCCAAGGACGATAGCAGGCTGTTATCTACAGACACGTCCTTTACCGTTTCCCATCTAAATACGTCCAATGACCTCACAACACTGGCAGAGTTCTCCTGCATACAGTTAGTGATTGGAGTGGAGCACTAGCCTTTGTCATCAGTCACGGAGTTCCTAAATTCCACTTTCGAGCAGGTTCTGTTGGGCGAGGTCGGCCCTACGGCGCTAAACGGATTGTTTAGCTGGCTAAGCCCACTCGGAGCTGTAAAGCACAGCGGATAAAGCCTCAATATTCTCCCTTTGCCCCATTACTCATCATACCGGGCCTCTACGGTGGCTTCACAGCAGCCAATAGGCCGTGCTGGCCGGAGCTACGTACCTCGCAACACTGCACGATGCTGCAAGTCGGTCTGTAAAAAAAAAGAAGAAGAAAAAAGCTACCCGTTGCAGCGATGCAACAGCTAACTTCTCTGAAATAGCAGTCCCCACTGTGAAAGTGTTGATAGCTTCACGGAGCAGGACAATGCAGGGAGGAATGATGGGAGAAGCATTTTTTTTACTGCACATACTTCCACACACCTACTTACAAAATACCCCCACGAGTAGAGTATGCAAATACATTTTTTAAACATAATAGTAAGGAAGAAATGTATGAATTAACTGTCACACAAATCCTTCTCTGAACTCTGCAGCTGGAGTTACAACTCTAGACTGTTTGTGTTATAGACCTTAAGAAGAAACCGGTACACTGTTGATAGATCTGCAGACTCAGCACCTGTCTCACCTAAAGAAGAAACTTGGAGATCGGCACGATGCTCTCGATCTTCTTGCCCTCTGGCTTTTGCAGGTGCTGGCTGATGTGGCCAATAACAGCATTTAGTGACTATGTGGTCTGAAGTGATGGAAGAAAGGGAAGATAAAGAGGTGAGATAAATCATAGTCGGTCAAAGGGAGCTAAATCAGAAAAGGTCGAAGTGTTGTTGGAAACAGGAGGTAATGAAAGGCTGAAATAAACGCATGGATTGGAAGAGAAGGGTTGTTTAGAAATGGAAGTGAGAGATGATGGAGCTACAAAGAGCCAAAGACAAAAATGATGAAGACTGTGGACAGGTAGAGGTGAGAGGTGAAGAACCCAGTCCCTCATTAAATGAAAACTCTAAAGAGTTCGAGTCAGGAAGCAGATGCTGGAGCTTCAATGGCGTTTTGAACAGAGAATCACAGATCAAAAGATAAAGTCTGAGTGACCTTTGAGAAAGCATCCCCAGGGAGAGGAATGGAGAAACAAAGGCACCCACACAAACACTCACACACACACACACACACACACACACACACACACACACACACACACACACACACACACACACACACTGTACCTTGCTAGCCTCCTCGGGGCTGCGCTGTGGGCCTTCCTTTGGGATGTGCAGCCCGATGTTGCCCACCTTCTTAAAGCACATTATCTGTTCAGAAATAACATCATGTAAAACACGACACATCACACAGCCCCGCCAAGGCTTTCACGGTATCACTCTAGCGCGAGATAACGCAGATCATGCAGAAAACGGTCGGTTTTCCTTTCAAAAATAGCGAAAATGCAACAAAGTCCTATATATCATCTCAAGAGAGCCCGGCTCTCTGAGGTTCTTATGCCTACAAAGTGCAAGAATAGCAACTGCATGAAAGAGCGGAACGTATCGGGAGAGTTGCACTCTTAGGTTTTCTGTGTCTACAAAGAGAAACAAAAAACAGCAGTAAAGATACATGGAATGAAATATGCAACTCAGATCAAATGGATTGAAAAACGCAACCCTCACCGGGAGGAATCCAAAGTGTTTACTACTTCCCCAGCAATGGACAACAGAAAGGCAAGAAGAAGAAGAAGAAGAAGAAAAAACACCACATACACGGTATATACAACTTGGAAATGTGGTGGAAAGGTGAAAAATAGCAGCGCACGCCAACTCGAATGAAACGATCCGTCACAAATGAAGAACAGCGACGTGAATGAAAGCAGGAGGGACAGTGTGCGCAGTGATGAAGAGTAATGAGGGACTCGAAAGGCCAGCGGTTAGACCACAGCCTCTCCCTCACTGAGGGAACAGTTATGATCAGCATAAAGAATCATCAAAACACACTTTCATACCCAGTGGCGGCAACATGCATTCCTTCCAGTAGCCTTCATGCAGAGGAGATAGGACATGAACAAGGACAGGAAACAGAGGAGGAAAAGAGAAATAATGAGGTGACTCCGAGCACAGACGGTGAGCAAACCCGCTGAAGAGCACGTCGTATTACTTTGACAGCCGGTGGGCATTGTTTTCCTCCCGTCGACACTTGTGCTGTACACGTGAACACGTGATTGAATATCTTCGTGCGTGCCTTCTACGGTCGTTTAACCTTTTTGAGCCTGCAGTGAACGGATGAGGACGAAGTGATTGAGGTGCTGCCGATGCTCGGAGCCAAATGGGCGCTTTGCATGATTGCTAGCACTCAGTCTGACATGGGAGTGAGATCTGTATACCCAAGAGCTATAACATTACCTGTGTTCTCCTTTCACATGCATGCTGTAAACCACCCAGCTGCAGTCACGGGGGGGGCAAACCACTGTGCCTTCGTTGTGCTGTATCTGGAAAGTTTAGAATAAAGTTGCTAGACAACAACAAAAACATTTTTTACCCCATAGGCCAGATTTAAGAGTCGAGGGATTTAACATCTTTGAAAGGCATTTGATTGTTGCTGTATTGACTGGAAATGATATAGCAAAATGAGAATTTGCAGGGGCTGAGGGAATGAAAAGGATTTCTGTCAGGATTATCCAATCTTTGTCTGATTATCCGGGATACATGGAGCTGTGGCAGGTAGTGGGGGTTGTAATTGTGGGTGTGCAGTTTTTTGTTTACTACCGGTGATGGTGCGTCCGTGTACCTTCTCTAAAAAGCAGTGGCGTTGTGTGCACTGATTGAGATAATTAGCATAAGAATTGAACCATCACAATGCACCAGTACGCTGTGCGATTACCCCCGTGTGTCTCTCCATTCAACGAGTCCGTCGGCGTTTACCTTCTCCGACTCTGAAAACAAACAAGAGAGCATCTCTGTGGCTTCGACATGAAAGAACAAGTCCACATTGTAAGAGAGCTTGTCGGCTGGCTGTCAAATTGACATTTTCAGCCCTTATTGTGATGCACTATTCCTTCAATAGGAAACGTTCTCCTCATATGACAGGGCAATCTTTTGTAGCTTTAGTGAAAAATGTGCTGCTGTTAAGGAAGGTTATGGCTAAGAAGAAGGAAGAGGAACTGTTTGGTTGGTGAAATAGAGGCCTACATTACATTTATTAAATTCACTTTTAACCACACTGATCGTGGAGGCGTCTCTGAAAATCTTATATATTTATGAGGCCCTATATCACATATTATTTCTCAAAAGAAGCCTCCATGTAGCAGTGAGCCAGTTGCAGCTGACAGGAGAAACCAGCCAGAACAAACGTCAGACCGCAGCTAGCAGACTTCAGTGCAGCGCTTCAGGAGGAGGTCGAGCAAACGTTAGTGAAGGTGATGAATATCTGTGGCTAGTTAATGTTGCACAGAGGAGACCCATTAATCTCCTCTCTAGAGGAATTTCTTTGAAAATGAGACCAACTTCCGTGGTTTGATGGAGACCCGACTATTTCCCCTCCACTGAGGTGCCCACCAGTGAGGCGGCGGTGTAGTTGTTGTTTAATGCTCTTTTCCCAGTAGGTGCTGAGGGCAACCAAGAGGGAGAGGGGGCATACAGGTCATCCTGCTCAGCCGCGGGTGGGGGTCGCCCTGCACTGTGCCAAACTGTACGGCCGCATCAAACGTCTCCTCTGTGATTACCGCCTCCGACACGCGGACATAGCGGGCCAGCTGCTCGGCCACCTGTCCACGTAAAAGAGTGAAGCGGCAGAGGAGAAATGAATCAGGACGGGGAAGAGAGGCAGAGATATAAAAGGGAACACGGGGGTGAGGGTGGGATTAAAGGCAAGACAGCGAGGGCAGAGAGAAATGGAAATGAGTGTTGGGAGAGAGAGAAAGAACGAGAGAAATCAGAGAGTGAAGTAGAAAAGGGAGACAGGGGAAAGACAAAGCGCAAGATCATAACGGGGATGCAAAAATCCTCCCCCCCCCAAAAAAAAGGCACAATGCACACACAGACTCCCTGAAATACATAATTAAATGACGGCATCCGGTGAACTGTGGACATGAAATGGGAGACATTTTTATTAATTCCTGTGGGTCTCTTTAGTTGCAGCTCAATTGGTATTCAGGGACATCATTACCAAAAATCTACAAAAGCTCTTATCAGTTATAATAGTGCATTGCACTGCGCCAGCATGCGTCTTCCGGTGAGCCTCGAGCAGCAATCTCCGCTTCGCATCTATTGGCTTTTGAGGAGAACGGGCAGTCCGGCTTTTCTTCAGTGTTTTTGACGTTCCCATTAGTCGAGATGAAAGCCAAATGGGTCCCAATGAAACTGGACAAGGCTGCACAAAGAGCCCAAACAAAGGCTTCCCAACATGCATGTGCAAGCAAATCAAACCAAGTACACGTTGTCGATTAAAAAGAACAAAGCTAAACATTGTTTCGTCCACCAGACACAATTTTCTCTGTCAAAATGCTTTCGCTACTTAAACTTGCTCATAGGAATTAAGCAGCGCCCCCCCTCCTCGGGGTTTTCAATGTCAGAACATTCATTATAGGGCTCAATGGGGCACAACTCTTTCATTAAGGGCTCCATAACACATGTCTCAGTGGGGTTCAGTCGTGTTATCCGTCGGTGCGGCATATTCCACTGCAGCTACATTTTGGTGAGGGAGGGGGCAGCGGCTGTACTTGCGAGGTCACGGAGGACTCACCCGCTGCCATGGCTGTGGCAAAGGTTGTGGAGTTGCGCGGCCTCCTCTCTCCGTCCTCCATCCACAGGACCTCGGCTGCAGTAGGAATGATCCACGGGACCAACAACGGCTTCTGCTGGATGGTGGGTCCAAGGACAAGAGAGAGAAAGCTGCCAGTTCAGTGAGATAATGTCCTCATGCGACTGGTCACACCCCCAGAGGCGGGGCAGGGAACGGTTTTGTGCAATTACACGCAGTGACCCGCATCCCCCGATTAGACCGACGCACGTCGTAATTGGAGAGAGCCGTGATCCAACTCTACGAAGCCCTCCAACCCACCTGGCCTCCATTCCTCACCAGGAATTCAAACACACAAGCAGGTGGTGCCTCCAGTATTACCTAAATGATATCAGTATGCAGATTAGACATGGAGCCGTCTTGTTGAATAACGCTAATAGGCAGCTGCAGCCAAATGTGCAGGTGCCAGTGTGCGACCACTGTACGCACTCTGTTGCTGTTATTTTCATGGGGAAGGTGCATGTACACACACACATATATGCATATTTAAACACTGTATGTAAATGCCAGCAATGTGTTCCCTGCAACAGCATATTCGGGCCATTGTAGGTTAAAATGTTTTATAATTATGGCAATGAGGCAGGGGGCGATTTCAGATTTATTATTATTTTTTATTTTCATTAAAGTGCTAAATGTATTAGAAAAATGTGCGATATTATTAAGTCAGACATTTGTGAGAAAGAAACTCTGAAAGTTGAAGATAGCTGAGTGCTAAATCAAACAAATTCTGTCTTTGAATACACTAAATGAGCGTTATTTTAGTGTACACTTTTAAAGGGGGCCGTGCCCAACTGTATATAGTCACACACATTGGTAATATCATATTATATTAAGTTATTGATATATGTCATGTCCGAGTATATTCGTCGACCCTACAACTGGCATTTGTTATGTGTGTAATAATATCATCTAAAATCCCACTGGAACGGAATGCAACTGTGTTAACTTGCATTAAGTCTGTAGCATAACCATGAAATAAAGATGATTTGGAGAGCTGTTTAAAGGCTTCCTCCAGCTCCCTGACTTGACCCGCTAACCTGCTGCTACGCTGAAACAAAGCCAGAGCAACACAATTAATCTCTAATGCGGTGCTTTCAACTGAGTCAGGATTCAACACAGAACAGAAAAGTTTAGTTTGTATTAGAAAGAAGTTAGGTAACAGGCTGACAAGAGGAAATGTAATCTCTCAAGTCATGTCGTGTACATTTGAGGATCATTTAGCAAAAGAAAAAAAACACAGAGAATTGGCTTACTGGAGCAGGAACATTTTTTAGTTTTTTTAAAAAGGAACAAGGGCATAATGTTCTGGTTCAACTCAGATATCGTCACTATAGAAACAGACACTCGTTTGGTTCTTTAAGCCTCGATAAACATCTGGTGGGCTCACAGAATCCCAACTTCTAGTCGCTGCTTGTGAAGCACTTCTGGGGCAGTCGGTCTGGAGGAGCCCTGGTATGTTCCTGCTCAACAACATTGATCACTATATGCAGTCACACAGATAGCACGTGTCTGAAGTTGAGTGCTATTCCAGCTCCGTGTCTGTCTGCAATGTAGATAATGTAGTTCTGACCCTGCGGAGCGCCGCTGGGTGGTTGCTGACGGGGTTTCCATGAACCAGTTTGAATGCTTTACCAGGTGACTGGCATTTTCTTCCCCCAGCAAAGCCTTCTCAAGCCATCCATCTCCAGCTTCTCTGTGGTTACGAGATACCATGGGTGTTCGAGGGGGAACTGATCAGAGGTGTCAAAAGTGTTAGAGGGGGTGTGGTGTTGAGGACCCAAATGCACAGACGCAGCAGTTCAAGTTCCAAGGGCGGACTTTATTGCGACAAAACAAAACACAACGAATAGACAAACTAATACCAACGGTAATGTCCAGCGAACACAGGCGATCCACCTCCCCTGCTCCAGAGTCGGGGGGGAAACTCAACCACTCTTGTGAAGGCTGCTCTTGAAGCACGCCGGACGGATTACGCTCCAGAGTCGGGAGGGTTGAAGTATCAACTCAAGCTTTTAACTTAAGTAAAAGTGTAAAAGTACTGGTTTCAAAACTACTTAAAAGTATAAAAGTAATGTAAGGGGATTTTTTTTCTTCCATTAAGGACAATCTCTTAAGCCGTGTCTCAGGGGCCTATAGTGCATTACCCCACCTCCCCCCAAAACAATCATTTTTCTAAAGGCCATAATGACTATAATGTTTTTAAATTTAGTTAAGTTATGTTACTAGTTATGTTAAAAATGTGGGATGCACTAGGCTACCCGTTTCAGCTGCATATATGCCCATTTAAAATGATCACATTTTATTACAATGCAAAAACATTAAAGTACCATATGTGTACTACTGAGCATTAACATGCGTTTCATGGAGCGGAAGACATGATAACTAGTTGCCTATAAGTATTGTAATAGTGCAAAATAGGCGGCGACTCCGACACAAACACTTAAAGCTGTGGTTCTCAAACTTTTTCTGTAAATAACATAATTGTGTGACTCATCTGTGCTTTTATAAGTAACAGAATAACAACAATTGCAATCACTTTCAAGTAAATCAGATTGCCCCATCAGACAATGTTTTGTGTAAGTTCTATCTGTGCAAAAAATAACTCATATTTAGTTACTACTAAATAGCTCATTGTGGAAAACAATAAGCTTTCAATTTTTTTTGCCAAACAAAACAGAATGAGTGCAGATATGTGAGCCATCAGGTTGTATCAGTATTAGTGTCTGCAGTGAACTGCTTTCCTCAACACATATGTTATAAACGGGGTTGTAGATTTGATACGGCCTCTCTCAATTCATGCTCAATATTAAGCTTACATCTGTTTTTTTATTTTGAGAAACGCAACAGCAGGAAAAGACGAGCTCAAGGAGACTTCTGGCAAAACGGCAAAAAAAATCGCGTAGCGTCGCGCATGCGCAAGCGTAACCTGTTAACGGCGTACCGTAACCATTTACCCGACTGTACAGGCATTTGTCCATGTATTTATTAATGACTTAGTTTTATATCCGTGTACTTTATACTTTTGTAATATGTGAAGCCAGCAGCTCATTGTTGGTAGAAGACATGAGCATTTTGGCTCGTTTCACCTGGAGCAGGAGAGCTGCTCCGGGTTCAGTAAAGTAACGAAGTATTTGTACTTCGTTACTTGACACCTCTGGAACTGATCAATAACTGGGGCACCATTTCTCCAAACTGCCTCCTGCCATCTACATTGAGGTAATAAGACCATGGATGGGTACCTCATATAACCCCACTTCAAAAACACCCAAACTACCCCTTAGCCAGCATGTCAGCATGGATGCACAGACATATAGTACTATATGCACTGACATGCACACAAAACATTTTAACGAACAGCAATTACGTCTGGTACGGCGTGTCAGAATAATCTAGCCTTGCTATTCTCCCTTTCTTTTTGTGTTATTCAGAACACCGTCATTACGTCTGACAGTCGTCTGCACTTAAGGCTTGATGGCACTGTGATGAGACTTGCCATTGTGTGAATGGAAATATGAAAATCTAAACTCCCCGAGGAAAGAATCACACAATGTCTTCCTTCCAGAGGTAATCGCATAATTACAAAATTAGGCATATTGGAGGAGAACGGTACAGGATAATTGCGTGACGCTTTGTCATTTTAAAGAAATATTGCTGGCGTCAAACTCAAATAAAGCAACAATATTCTCAAAATGTTCCCAGAGTCATGTTTATGCGCAAATTAGTCCTTCTGCAAAATGTGCGTCACGTTTGCATGCATGTGTGTAGCATCGTTATTGTTTACCTTCAGGATGAACTTCCTGTTGTCAACGTGAGAGAGTCTTGGACCACCGGGAAAGCTGGAGAGCATCTTTTCCAAACCGCCTGACTCGGCTTGAAAAGACGACCACATTAGAGGAAGTGAGAGGTGGCCCACAGCCCCTGCCAGCTTTGTCTTTTCCTAAGTAAAACTGAAACGATTATATGGTATCATAATAACTTTTATAGTTTTATCAAGATCCTGGCAAGTATGCATGCACCTGAGCTCATGACAAACTTACAACTCCCATCTTCCCCTACCGAGCTCCTAATCCCGGGATTGACAGCTGGAGCCTGTGGGGAGCGAGATGAATAATTTGTGGGCAGAAAGCGCTGCAGGCAGCCGGAAAAATTCGGAGACAAAAGTAATAAAATGGAGAAGTCAACAGCTTCATGAACTATTTATCTTTCTGGGACCGATATGTCCTCCTTCAGTCTCTTTCTGTACCGTTCCACTCCAGCCACCGCGCTTGTCAAAGCCCACAGCAGTCCAGCTTTTATTGAAACTTTGATTCAGTTCCCCAAGTTGTCACTTTCTAAGGACAGTGTGCAATAAAGGAGACAGGTTATTGGGGGGAAGAACAGAGAAAAAGACTAATGAAAAAAGAAACCTTTACTGGAGAGAAAAAAGAAGCCAAAAAGTCTCAGCGACAGTGGAGACAGGAAGCATAAAAGTTGACAGTGATCAATAACATTAATATAGGCTGCTGCCGACAGTCTGCTTCAGGCTGATTAACTACCTGCTGCTGAAGAAAGACAATAGTGACAGCACAAAGCTATTGTGTGATATTTAGCCTTCAAACTTTGTTTTAAAGGCTTGTTGGTTGATCCCAGTCAACAACCATGGAAATAAAGCTACATGCATTCATACAAAACCATATAGTCCTAATTGTTCATATTTTGGCACATGGAAAAACCTTGATTACAGGTGAAAATTCCCATCATTGATATCGCAAAAAAACAAATAAGACGCCAGAGCTTGAAGAAATATGCTCCCATGTCATTACACCAATGGGAGTATTGTCATTTCCCACCTCACTAGAAGTAGCCGGTAACTGGGAGAACAGCGCTCACACTGTTCCATCCCAGTCGGGTGACATTAGCTGTATATTTAATGAAAACAGCTACGCCAGATATTGAGTGAAAACAAATCGTCTATTACGTGGAGTGCAGCAGAAACTTCTCCACAGGTGAACCACATTTTGTTAACGATGGCTCCGTCCCATTTAGTGTCCCAGTGAGCCAGAGCATGCAAAACTACCAAATACCGAGACCTCGGAAGTGGCTCACCCACATGGAATGCTGCCTTCACCGAGTTTTCAATTACAACTGTGCTTTTCCTGCAATGTGTCTGCTGTGCAGATGGTGTTGTGGTGTATTCCGCATGAGTCAAACATGTCCGCTGTGAGATCGGTAAGTTAAAGTAATACCGACTTTACTTTTTTTCAATAACTTGAGGTGCATAAATGATTACTTATTTTTGCGAATGCATTCAAAACACTGAATCCTGAAACTCTAAAACAGCTTGTAGAGTACGTTATTTATATTTTCAGCATTATTTCTGGATAATTACCAATTTAATCATTCCTTTTAACGTATTCATGTATAACATATACAAGTATCTTTAAACATACTTGCTTAAAACAGTTGAGGTTAGCTAAAATTAGTAAACCCTTATAAACTTGTAAACTGCTTATATTCCCGCCTCCATGTGGGAGCAAAGCACTGAAGTGCTTCTATGAGCAGACTGGTGCCTTGTCTGTTCGCTGCATGCATATTCCCCGAAAAGTTGTAATCCATTATGATCTGGACTTAGTAAGGGACTTACACCTTGCAACAAATTGATTTACTATTTCATTTCAGCATCAGCTTGTGGTACCCTGACATATTCAATTGTGTAACTAGTTTTTGCTGTTCTGTCTCACACGGCATTGGCTCTCTTTTGTTATCAGGACACTATATTTTTGCCCAGTTGCATCTCTTTTAAATTTCATAAATAAATATGTGCTAAAAAAAAAATCACACCAATTTATACAAAATGAACTGGGTTTGTTTTGATTAGCTCTGAGTCCTCAACAGTACCAGCGAGACATGTCCCACTTATTAGTGAGCCTAATGTGAACTCTTGCTCAAGCTATATAAACACTTGTAAGGCTCATTAAAGTCTGAGGTCATTTTGTTATCTAAACAGCTGAGAAAGTGCACTCGCATTTTACACTTATCTCCCAAATCCCTGTGTTGGTTTAAATCAAAACATCTGAAAAGTCTCCAAGGCAGCTGGCTGCGTGTCCCAACGGTCGAAGCATAAAACATCGCTGTTTTCCACGTATCACTTGCCTGTCTCTTATTTTTCCGACTGTCTCAAGCTTTTAACAAGAGCGAGGCGAAAAATGGAGGGGCCCCTGTAGCATTCCTATCAGCAAGTTGACCCCCAGTTGAGCTGAGCCGCTCCTCTGATATCCTCTAAAGGGTAAGTACTGTAGGCTGCTGGGATGACTCGGCTCTGAGTGCTCTTTCGCGGTCTCACCCTTTTTTTTCTTTTTCTCTGCCACTTTGAATGTCCAACCCGTCATGCAAGGCAGTGGGGGAAAGACTGGGAGTTCACGGTCCCGCTTTTATTATGTTTTATTTAAAAGAGATTAAACATTAAATTATTTTCAAACCCCTTTCTTCCATGGGAGAGAGAGAAAGAGAGAATCTCTTCTAGTGGCAATAGTGTCAAGTCATTACGGTTCACTTCAATTATCCCTGTCCAAAATGTTGGCTACAGAGGGCTCCAACGCTGAAGACGGAGACAAACACACAAAGAGTCAACCAATTTAATTTTATGGATAATCTCGTAACCTATAGTCTTGCACAAAACACTTCAGTTTGGGAATCATCTTGTCTTAATTGGATAGAAAGTTTCTATTTAAGGCCTTCATCCAGTAAACAAATATTTCTTATTGTTCAAAGCGTGGCTCAGCGACATCATTTAAATAAATAAAAAGTACAAGAGAAGTATATGTTAAGTGGCAAATTAATACATCAAATCAATGCGCCTGTGTGTTCAAGACATACATTGAGGAGCCCTTTTAAAAAAATAAAATAATAAGTGCTAAAATCACAAATCTTTCATGACCAAAAAACTAGCAAAATGTAAACATTTGTACCAAAAGATAGAAGAAGAAAAAAAAAGCTCATGCACATTTTACGTCGCTATGTCGCTTTTAAAACACTCTAAATTATTACAATGAAATATTAAACCTACCCAGTGTTCTGGACTGAGCGCTAACGTGAAGGTGAGTCAGCGGGGAGCTGGTGTTGGAACGAGCAGGATTGATGTGCTCACAGCAGATGTCCTCGGATCCATCATCGGCTTGTCTAAACCGGGCTCCCGGGCTCATTCAGCGAGGAGAGTACCTGCAGCACGCTGCCCTTTACAAGTCTCCGCTGCACAGGAGGCCGCTGCAGAGGTCATTGTAGTGGCTGTATGTGGACATGAAGACACACACCAACAGCGCACACACACACACACACACACACACACGTGTGCACAACACCTACTGTTGCTGAGCAGACCTGTGCAGAGGGCTAAATTAGGAACAAAGCTGTGCTACCGGGTTCGTTAGTGGAGAAGATTCGTCGAACGCTGTGCACCAGACGGTCCAGCTGTGTGTCTAGACGCTGTTACTGAGCACCGCAGCGGAGCAGATGTAGGAGACATTTTATACTTTTGAGAAAACACACTTCTTCTTCGTTGTCTCCTGGTATCAGACTTTGAGAGCATCCATCCACCCTTGAGGCTCGGGGTCCACCAAATTTGGCTCAGAGTAGAAGTAAATGTTTTGATGATGGATTAGTTTGTATGGAATAGAAATATGTATCCTTTTTTTTAAATGCACCTTGCCAAATATCAAACATACACTTCAGCAGTAGCTATATACTCCAGTTCATCCACATACCACAACCCCCTCAAGATAAAAAAAAGAAGTAAAATAAATACCACACAAATGAAAATCAATACCTCTTTGAATTGCTGTAATCATCCTAAACATTAAGTTGTTAAATTTAAGTCAAGCATTGCCAGTCATGTGTTCGTTTCCAGCGGCGTAACGCTGTCATCGATTCCTGGTGGTATTAAGAGATTAAAAGGTTCCCCGTCCTCACCGTGTTGTTGACAAGCGTTCTGACTCATTACGACCATTAGCATTAAGCTGGCTCATCAATAAGCACTCGGCTGATCCATCAGTCTTCCTCTGATGTAGCCCAGGGGACCCTCGTCGTCGGTCCCCGCCAGCTCCGAGAGCCGCCGCATGGACACCCTTGATCCGTCGGTCACCACGAACACACACACACACACACACACACACACACACACTCACCTAGCGTTTGCATGACAGGGAGGAGGGAGGGGTCACGGCAAGCCTCTACTCGTTAACCTTCTTTCGTAGATGCTGCTGTAAGTGTCGAGTGACTGGAAGTGCTTTTGTTCAACAGCATGTTGGTGTTTGTCGCTGCACTCTTGTCATTTTGGGTTGACTTGATCGGCGGGGCCTTGAATGTGTGTGGGCGCACGTGCGCGACGCGGCGGGGAGTGAGAGAGACACGCGGAACACGGGGAGTCTCTCCGAGTTGGTGTTTTTGCTGTATCCGTCGCCGTTAGCAACGTCTTGTGCTGTATTCTTATGCGTGCCACGCAGGTGTCAGTGTGTGTGTGTCGGGTATGGCGGCGTCAGTGTCAGTCAGCATGAGACTATTCCGTGTCAACGTGTGACAGCCAGCCGTGGTCTGATGTTGATAGCGTGCCACGGTGAATGACAATGTCTCGACTTGGAAACCAGTGTGTAGTCTTTGAAAGGGAGAGTGTAAGAAACAAAGCCCACGCCCCCCCAAAAAAAGAGACAGGAAAAGGGATAGAGGTTTTTGTGGGTATTACAGCTCATCATGAAGCCTTTCCCTCCGCGTGGTCCAGAGCTCCCATCAGCAGCAGGCCTCCGGTCGCCCGGTGATCGGCGTAGAACAGCTTGGGCATTCCTACGTCCTCCTCCGCCAGATTTGCGCCTCCTCCCCCGGCCTGAACGACCAGCTCCAGGGAGGCCCAGTGCAGGACTCCGCCCAGGTGGAGTTTCCCTTTGCTCTGGTCCGACACCCTGGAGAAATTGGCTGCCTTCTGGTACTAGGCGTCAGTCAAGCACCAGCATCAACTGTTACTGGAACTGGAAAACACAGAACGTTGAGGCCACCCTATGAAGGGGCGGGAAGTGGGGACGTCCTGTGAGTGCATGCGAACGAACAGTTGCCAGGACGCTGATGAATTATGCATGCAGGGACAACAAACAATGAGTATGGAAGGAATGCACATTCTTAAACTTTCCGTGGCCCCGCCACACGATTAACGCAAACACACACGTACCCTTCAAAACAGTCAATCAGTGACTCTAAAGAAGTTATTCACCATAATGTTTATTCACATTCCATCCCAAAAAGTGGAGATGGGGGAGGCTGACAGTTGCCCTTGTTGTGAGTCGGCAGAACAAAGTGGGCGACAGGCAGAGAGGAGACGAAGGGAGGAAGCAGAGGATGAATAATTTAAGAGTGATGCCCCGTGACCTCGGCACCTCCTTTGTTTTGGCTCTGATATGAATTCCACAGAAAGTCGTCGCCATGACAGGTAGTTTATCCTTCCATGGCAGAGGGCCACTCACAGTGACAGGCTTCTCCAGGGGCCAGATGAGAGCATGTGTGGGTGTGAGCGCTGTGACTGTGTGGACTTGTTTGTGGATGTGCGGGGAGGCCCCGGCTGCAGGGAAAAGTTGCACGGGGGAGATGAGAAGGTGAAGAGCTTGGTTCCGAGCCTTTTTGTTTAAACTTTCGCTGATTAAACCTTATTGGAAATATCTTTTACCGGCAGGCAAGAGCAGTAAATCATTTTGCATGAGTTGTCTGGGTAAATGTGAATGCCTGTGGGCCCTGCCTTTGGCGTTCTTTTCAAAACCACAGCACGATAACCGCTCAGTTCGGTGAACCACATGCCAATGGGCAATTGTAATAATCCATGTAGAATGTCTGCTTTTCGACTTAAAAATTGAGATGCGCATGCGAGGATGGAGGGGGAAGTCAAACCGGATCATGTCGGCGTATCCCTGAACATAAAATGAGCAGATGTGTATACAGTTGTGGGCATCTGTCAATCCCGTTTTCGAGTGGTTTCGCACAAAGCTCCCCGCCGCACAGACGCACTGCTCCCGCTCTAATGCACTTCTATTGTCCTCATCCATTATTCCTCCACTCTTCCTCTCTTCTTCCACACGCTACCACTACATCACTGTCTTCCTCCGCTGCTCTGCCACTTGCCTGGCGTCCCCATCCCTCATCTGCCCCGCCTGCCTCTATTTTATCCCACTCCGTCTCTCTCTCCCTGCTCCTAACGCAGTCTTTTTTCTTCTTTGACAGGCCACACCAGCCCGGTGTACATCGCTCTCTCAACTTCTCCATCTCCATCTGCAATCATCTCAAGGTTTTTTCGCTCCATATCTCAAAAGGAAACAGAAGTAGACTCGCAGTGGTGAATTCCTCGCAATGTTGAAGACAATTGTGCGTGTGTGTGTGTGTGTGTGTGTGTGTGTGTGTGAGGAAAAGCAGCTGGTTTCTCGGTCACCCATATCCATCTTCCCGGATTCTCTTGCTGCTCCCTTTGGCCGTTAGTTGTTCAGGTTCCACTATCAAGCATATAAATAGCACCAGCCAATCCCACATGACCCAGCCTTCTTCTCTGATTCTCTTGCTCTGCTTGTCGAGGCAGAAGCCCTTAGTTCATTTTGTTCTTCTTTTTCTTTTTTGAAGCTGTAGCATGTTTTAAAAATGAAGGGATCTCGTGGCAGCATGCTGGGAAACAGAACAGAGGTGTCAGAGGAGCCTACGGAGGTCTCGTGCACAACAGAGGTGTGGCACTGCATTATATGGGGAGAGCAAACCTCTGGGAGGTGCTCTATGGCTGCCCTTTCCCTCTGAGGCACCGCATGAATCTTAGATTGAATAGCGCTGGGCGGACTGCTGATGCCTCGCGCACAGTATCAATGAGCTATTTGTCTGCAAGTGAGAGCCACAGGCATTGTCAGCTGGTGGTTTCCTGTGTGTGTGTGTGTGTGTGTGTGTGTGTGTGTGTGTGTGTGTGTGTGTGTGTGTGTGTAGTGCTTACTTGGCCTGCAGCGGTGCAGTCAAACTGGGCAAGAGGTAGTAGCATGGCATCGACCCCGAGGCGTGCAGCACTCCGCGCCACATTATTTCGGCTCGATGGTTGAGCCTGCTAAGTAGCTCGTTGGGTGTACCTGTGGAGGTTTTAGGGAGACAGGCTGTGGCAGCCAGGACATGTTACAGCTCCATCTGTGGCGAGCCACTGCAGCTGTATGCAGTCTGTATGAACGACGACGGGGGAAACAAGGAGAGACGAGACGGAAGCAGAGATCCAACAGGGAGACTGTGCTAAACAGAGCTCTTTTTATACGAGCCGCTGCTGGCCAACTATAGCACTTGAACTGGCTTTAAGATGAGTAAAACCGAGCAAAGACTACACAACAAAGTTACACGTCGAAGTTGAGAGATGACGTGTTCGATAGCCGGTGGGTTCCAAGATTGGATTTCGGCCGATGCGTTCCGCCTCTTTTGCTCTGCACACAAACTGTTTACATGCATTCAACCAAAGACTGCTCGAACGTGATTGGTCAATAGCACTAGCACGACAAACGGAAGAACGCTTCCGATACCAAAATGTTCTTCCATTCACATGCAGAATCTGTTTATAGAGATTACAGATCAACAGGCTGAATCAAATCATGCCAAGAAATCCCATGAAAAGCTGTCTATGGTTGTGTATGTACTTGTGTTTCTTTATTGATCATGTTCTGGATAAGTTTGTAAAAAATTTAAAAAAAAGCCCAATACAACATCTTGAGGTTGCATGTTTTGCATTTACATCCACATCCCCCAAATGTCAAGTAGACAATCACAGAAAACAGCAAGTCCTCCCAAATAATCTCCTGGTCCAATCACTTGTGATGCCTCCATCGTGCCTGCGATCAGTCCAACCAGCATAAAGCACGAGGGGTAAAACCTCCACTGCTCTTGCACAGCTTACACCTCCCGTTCCCTCCGGCTTACCAATCACCTCCGCCAAACGATTCTTTCAAGCCGGCGCCACCTTAGAACAACCACAGACGTGTTCTGCTTAATTCAACACTGCCCTCATCATTCTGCGTGGGTGGTTTGTGCAGTATGTGGCACTGGCATCATTGCGGCTCCGCTTCACCGACACATTTGATGCAGGCTCTCAACAACAACAAAAAACTCTTTCTATCGGCTCTATTGAGGCTTCAAAAGCCTCTCCGTCTCTTTATTGAGTCTCATCAACGTTGCCGCTATTGGTATCTTGTTTACATGGGCTTTTACCACTTTTGTACATTCAATACGCTCTGTGTCCCATTCACTCCGAACATATAGAACCGCTTTGTGTTCCACAAGGCTATTCTACCACAAATGAAAGAAGATAAAAGAAGCCCTGGCTTTTTAGTGAGATATTTAACTAATGTCCATGAAACAAATCTGATTAATAAATATGATGCAAGGCTGCGGTAGCCGCGTTAAAACAGCTGCCCCTCGACACTGTATAGAGTGTGCTCTTGTAAATATTTGATGGCCTTTTGACCTCATTAGCCGTGATTGAGTGAGCTCCCCGGTGCACACTCGTATGTCTTAGTCACCGACTGGAGATATAGCCGGAATGAAGCCATTAGTGTGTGCGTGTGTGTGTGGCCTGGTCAGCACCGGATCAGAGACGGAGGGAGGGAGAGCGATGAGGGTGGTTTATCCGGTGACCTCCGGGCCAGGCTTGTTAAGAGGGTTCTCCGTCTCAAGACTACAGACTCCGACACAGTCTGCCCTTCACCAGAGGAGAACACCACAAATAGGGAGATGGGTGGAGAGGAAAAAGGCAGAATCCCACCGCTATTTATAGTTCTCTGCAACGTTTTCCACCTCGTCCCCAAGCAATCATTGACCCCCCCCCCTCCTCCACCTCCTCTGCTCACTTGCCTGCCGAATGTCACTCCTATTTAGGTCGCTAGCGGAGCCAACGTGCGGCCGCTGACTGATGGCGTATTGCAGTCACATGTGAGACCCAGAAAAAAGGAATTAGATCCCTGGGACTGATCTTGATCTGACAGGGAGGACAGAGGTGAGGGTGCGCTTGGAAGTGGCAAATCCTTGTAACGTGACCCAGAGGTGCGTGATTTGGTTTGTTCTCATTTGCCTCGCACAGAGGACTGGGGTAGACGTTACACACACACACACACACACACACACACACACACACACACACACAATTATGATATTCTGTTTTGTCCCTCTAATCTCAAAAGTCCATGGCTTTCCCAAGCACCGACCAACAAAGCGGTAAACAGAATTAGCGCGCGGTGATGAGCAATTATTTGCCCGACCCAATTGGAAAAAAATGATTGTCAGGGAAAACATGGCGGCCTGTCGCTGGCCAGAGGGGCTTGACAGACAGATGAAATGGGATCGGAGTAGGTTGTGTTTACAGCTTTAGCCCTTTCATAATGATTCCTCAAATGCACCTCTTTTCCTCCCAGAGGGAGCTAACGGAGGCCAAAACATTCAAGCGCTTGTCCATAATTAGGTTACATAATGAGAGCAAAGCTACTTTTAGTTTGTTTGCATAAGTACAGTTTTTTTGTCTTCTTCTGTCTGCCGAGCAGAGACAAAAGAGGAGTTCCTGGCTAAGTCATCGTTGTGTCAAAAGGAGTTGTTTCAAGCTTTAGTTCTGGATTACAGCCTCCTTCCCCAGAGTGTCCCGACAATGTTAATGTCGAAAGCTTGTTCTTCAGGGCACGGCTAGCGGAATAACATGGCAGCACAACTCTTTGGAGATGTTTGTTAAACTAGAGAGAGGCCAAAGTGGATTTCATCAGTCCATGATGAAGTGTGCAGTGTACATCTACAGAGGACATGGTAATAGGTTGCAGTCGGTGTAGCCTGCCCCGAGGAAATGGGTTTTTATTGGCATGCCCTCTGTATCCGTCAGGTTTAACTAACCTCTCGCTCCCTCTTGCCAGGTCTTTCTCGCTCGTCCACAACCGTCGTTCCACCAATATGGTCTGCCTCGGACGCTTGCAAGAGTTTGCCCAGACTGAACCCGATGTAAACCTTAGACAAGGTGCGACTGCACGCGAATTCAACAGAAAGATGCGAACAGAAGCAAACTGTTCGCAGTGGGAACGGAGGTGAAGTTGCATCCAGGCAATTTGAAATTGTTTCAGATGAATAAAACATTTCCGGAGATTGCACGACGCCACTTCATAATTGAAATTTGAGACGAAATGCCAAAAGAGAGAAGCTGGAGGAAAACAACGGAAATTTTGTGAAACTGTTCGCTAGCATTTCTTTGCATTCAGTCCAAAACGATCTTAAGGGCTCTTACTTGTAAGTAACGGTGAGCACTAGAGAGAGTTACATTACAGAGAGAATATTATAATTGTCCGGCATTGTCTTGAGAGCCAATCCTTTTGTTACTGTTTCTTTTGCTCACGCCTGCTTGACTTGAAGACCGCCAGTCTCCACACAGCGAGAGTCTTCTGCTTGCAAAACATCCATGCGGCAGCTTCTCATTTTGAAGACCGTTTTGAGTTTGAATGGCAAACGTTGCCCTTGGACGGTCAGGCCTGTCGTCATTAATTTGATTGAAGAAACGTGGTGATTTTTGTCAGGTTTGTGCGCTCTCTGCAATCATTTGCGAGGAAAGAACGACATTCTTTGTGTGATACAGTGTGATATGCTGGAACTATCAGTAGTTGGATCAAGTTGCTTGTGAAAAACCAGGTGTGTCACAGACAAAGACACTTTGATTGAAACGTCTCCAATAAGGGAACCTATCGAACTATGACTGCAATTGATGTCAGTACAAAAAGCTTGAAAAGGAAACTTTCTACATGCCATGACACCGCATGTAGAAAGCACTCTCAGAAGTGAGGAGGCCTGTGTGATCGTAGCAACCCGTCTGTGCCCTTGTCCCCTGCTGTGGACCCTGTGGCCTGGTCAAATACGTGCTCTTACACTGGGCTCGACAACCCTCCAGCCTTTCAGTCAGCGGCCAGACACAGCCTCCGGTTTGGCCTGTGTGAACCTTAACAAGCCCCATGCACTTGCATTAGCATCAGTGTGAGTGCACACCACTAAGCTGCTGCCTGTCTGACTGGGGCTCCTCCCGGCTTCCTCTACTCCGACTCAGACCTGCTACCTGCTGGCTCTGGAGCTAAGAGGAGCACAGATACAGCTAGACGACCAGCTGGGCTGTGGCATGACCTTGCAGCTAGGGTTCGATTCCCTGCTGAGGGCTGTTACAGCCCAATGTTGTGTGTGTGTACAGCTGGACGCCCATCACCTCAAGGAAAAGAGAGTAGGAGTATGGGAAGCAACGTTGAACTCGCCAGATTCTGTCATGAACTGGAAGGTGCAAACCAGAGCACTGCTTCAGTCACTAAGAGCACTAAAGAGGAAGAAGGAAAAGTAGGAGGTCAAAAGGTGAGGAATGCATGGAGGGAGATGAGAACGAGGAAGAACTGGCGTGTGAGAAACACTGCACCCCACGGAGGCAGAGCAGGGAGGACAGATAGAGAGGAAGTGACGGAGCAAGGCGATGGGGGAGGAGCAAAGGCGTATGAATAAACAAAATAAAAATACTCTTGAAGGGGAAGAGAAAGGGAACAAAGATAAGCAGAGTGTGAGTCGGGGAAGAGTAGGTGGCCAAGACAGAAGCCTAGAATAAAGAAAAGACGACATGGAAAAACCAAAGACGGGGATGAAGATGGCGACGAAACAATGAGAATGATGACAAGGATTCTTGGGAGATATGAGCAACCATATCAGGCGAAGTGAAAAATGAAGTGCTGTGTGGACACAGGAAATAAAGAAACCAAAAAACGAGGCTGTCACATTCCACAACAGTATTAAAAAAGCTGTGAATCCGCGTACTGTACCGCCTAGTTTCTCCGTATCGAATATAAATGCAGGGAACGTGAATCAGAAGACAAAAGAATCAACCAGTGTTACTTCCTGTAAAGAAAAGCAAACCCGTTGCTGGGGCGGGTGAGGTGTGGCGACTCTGGAAATGAGGCTAAGGCAAGAATGCTGGTGGCGGCGGCTCACCTGGTTGTTCACACTCACTTCCGAGCGAGGCCCTTGGGGAACATTCGGAAGGCGGCAGTGCTGCAGTCGTACACACAAAAGAGAGGGGGGGATGTAACCCCCAAACCCAGAGGATGTACCTCGCTTCAGGACAAGAGTGTAAGAAAGGAACAGGGTGTCACAGATCGGAGTCGGTGACATCAAGAGGCTTCTCTGAGCGCACTCAAGAGTTGCCTATCAGATGAGGAGTAAGACATCAGCTATATCTGTTATCCAAACATTTCAGAGCAGTCGGCACATCGCTCTGCCTGCCGTGGAAAACAGGGCATGATGGATGAGGCTGAACTGTACGGGACTCAAAAGAATTGAAACAAAGATATTCCACTGTGATTTATAAGGAACTAGAGAGGTCGAGTTCATTCCATCTTAATGGAATATTTATTTATGCCTGTCACGACTGCAACTAAAACCACAACAACTTACCCAAAGTTTAAACGGACCTTAAGTTTTAACTATTTGGTAAAAAAAAGATCCTGATGCTGATGTATATGCTGATAGTTATAATAAATATGTTGTAGAGGCATGATAGTTTATGGTTTTATGAAAAATGTTATCGTCAAAAAGAACATCAGTGCACTGACAACAAATTAAAAATAACTATATATATATATATATATATATATATATATATATATATATATATTAAAAAACATACTTTGACCTCAGCAAGATGGCCGCATGGTCACTGGGTAGCGGTGGTTATTAATAATAATAATAATACTTACATTTTATATAGCGCTTTTCTGAATGCTCAAAGATGCTTTACATAACAAAACAAAAAAGAAGAAAGCCAAAGGAGCAAACAAAACAAATGAACAGAACATTTTTGGTACAAAAGAAGCTGCAACGGAATGAGTCATGTAGTGGAGGGTAGGGTGCAGGGGTAAGCAGGTGAAGAGAGTTTGAACAGGTTTAAATTAACTGAATTACAGGGGCGAAATCCGCAATGTGAATGCAAATTTAGACAGCATGACAAAGCATTACTGCAATAATCTTTCTTTCTTTTTTATGAATTGAATACAAAGTGTCCCTCTAACATCTTTTACTGCCACCAGAGCAGAAATTCCCTCTTGCCTTGTTGTCGTTTTAAGACAATACATAAAATATTAAAAGTGTTTTAAATAAATCATAACGGCACACGGTGATAAATAGGAGAGAAGCAGATTGGACCTTACAGATGTTCAACCCGTTTTAGAGCTCAAAATGCTTTTCGCTGCATTTGTTTGCTGGCAGGAGGAGAGCAGCGACAGACTGTGTTGTTGTTGTTGTTTTTTTACCTGCTTTATGGATCATCATCACTTTGGTGTATTACTTCCCCAAGAAAGTTCGGTGATCTGTGCTCCCCTTTGCTGAACTCCCTCTCCCACAGCCCTGAGCAAACACAGAGAGGACATTTTGAATGTGGAATGCAGCCTGATGTGGATGGACTCAGAGAAAACACTGAATGATTGAAAGAGGTGAAAAAGTGGAAGATAGGTAAAAACGACGGCTGTGCTCATGAAACGCACAGTGACACCGGCCGACGCGGCTCGTGAATCGCCAGCAGCTAGCGCCCATTAAAAAGTATCAACTCCCCTCAAAGCCGCTGAGCCGGGAGTGCTATACGGAGGCAGTTATGAGGTCCTTAAAGGCCACGTCGCCCCATTCACCGTTCACCGCGGCCCACTTGGCCCCACTGGCCCCCCCAACAGCTGTCAATTTAGGACGGTCTGAGAGTAGAGAAATTGCTCTTGTAATAACCTCGGGACGCACTCCCAAAAGCCGCCGGCCCCTTCAATTGTGCAGGGGGACAGTGGCTGGAGCGAGGAGGTCGACACATTACGACTCGTACTCGTGTCGCTCTTTGTGAGTGATACCCGAGGCCAGCTAGGGCTGGAACTAACAGCCATTTTCATTTCACATCGATCGCCACACTTGTACCGCGCACAATGCTAAAGGTGCAAGACAGCCAAAAAAAAGATGAAACGGCTCATTTGCCCTGATGAAAGTCTCGAGACCAATTGCTTGACTTCAAATACTTGCATTGTGCGGAGGCTTCTTTTCTCCATCCATAATTGACTGGTCGTTAAAGGTCGACTACTATTTTCTGGAGTTTTCCAAATGGAAACGTCCACTCAGGCGTGAGCTAAAAAAGCAGCGTCGTCGGTAGGCAAAGGAAGAAATGTCCAATTTATTTAAAAATATTATTTAGTTACTGCAAATAATTTTCCATTGTTGAGCTCCTATGCCTGCAATATAGTGGCTGGCCTAGTAATTAAATAACCTTCCATGCCAGTAGGTAGCGCAATAATTACCTACCGTTTATACTGTATTATGTTACAGTGTGACGTTTCAAAACTTTTTGGGTTGTTGATGTGTGGCTCATAATACAATACTGAGCTACTTCAAATGGATTTGTTGATTATCAAAGTTGATTAATCCATTGACTCCTTGTTTCAGCACCAGGCTTTTCCCAGCAGCCAGCCAGCCTGCGGTGGACCCCGGCCAGTAACGGCTAACGGCAGAACGACGTGTGATTCTCCAGCTTCCAGGCGTGCTGGCGCAAGTCACCGACATCGC
Source organism: Taurulus bubalis (assembly GCF_910589615.1). Classification (NCBI taxonomy): domain Eukaryota; kingdom Metazoa; phylum Chordata; class Actinopteri; order Perciformes; family Cottidae; genus Taurulus; species Taurulus bubalis. The sequence continues at coordinate 12,084,049 of NC_136591.1, forward strand.
GCTGGAATTCAAAAACAACTGGTGGAAGATGACCTGAAGTGGCAGCCGTGTTGTAGAAATGATGTCACACCGAGGAATAACTTCCCCCACACGCGTGTGTGCAAGTTCTATCAGACAAGGACTTCATGACCTCCCGAGCAGGCCGGCTTTGGGTTTGCACCTCAGTATCGTCTGTTTTGTTGTTTTAATAGGACAGTGCTCCACTCGGAGAGATCGTCTGAAACCTGAATCCATTAATAACCATCAACAACCATCAGTGAGACAATTGCACAGCGAAGAAATCCAATCGCTCGCGGACTCACCAATTCATACTGTAAACTTGGGGCGAAAATCGATGCAAGCGACCGGCTCCCTCTCCTCGCCCCTCATCAACTTTTGATTACAAGTAGTTGTGGTATTTCAGAAGCTATTAAAAGAGGTACACAAATACATGGGGCTTTGCTGTTCCCTTCGCCCTTTCCCTCCTCCGTTTAGTTCCCTCCCGTTGCTGCGTTATCTTATCGCGTAGAAGTTTCTCTCTCTTCTGTTTTTTCTTCACAATCTTATTTCTCTTCTTCCATCCTCAGTGTTTGTTTGTCTAAAATGGGAACAAAGCCTGAATTAATGAACTTCTGTGTACTGGAACTCCCAAGGTAGGCCTTTTTACATCCCTCCACTATGTCTGTCAATCTCTTGCTCTCTCTCAGCGAGGCTTTCTCGACTTTGCTCAGTTCTCACTCTTTACTTTTTCTCCCGTCTTGTCTCTTTGTCCTCTCACCCAGCCGGAAATCGCTCCTTCCACGGCTCCGTCTCTGCACTCCTCTTGCCTTTCTCTCTGCTTTTAACATCTCTCCGCTATAAACATGTTTCGCTACTAATTGCCCCTGACCTTCCCTTTCTTTTAAATGTTGTGTACAGCCCAGGGAAGCAGCCACAGCAAAGAGCTTTTTTTGTTTTGTTTAATTCTCCCCTTTAATAATTAACTAAAGGGAACCAAATTGAAACAAACAAACACGGGCAAGGAAGCAAATGCCTTTTCAGCGCCATGAGAAATTCCAGGACCATCTCTGAAACCACAGCAATTAAACACACACAGCGAATTGCCAAAGGACCGTGAAATCAAAGGAAAAGAAAAAAAAGAAGTACAACCGTCCAGGGGCAGCTAGCATTAGCGAGAAGCAAACTATCGACCACTGGTGGATTATGAATCAAAACTGAAGGAATCCAATTTTTACGTAATGCAATTTGTGTGCCGCAATCTGCTGTGTAATCTAATTTGTGTATTTCCGCCGCACAATTAATGAACCGACCGACGAGGGTCGTAGAAGAAGAAAAAAAACTAATTTCGTAATGAAGTCAAAACATCAAACAAAGAAAAAATAATTAAATTGCTTATCAATGTATATAGTCTGTCAGGGAATGTTGTTTTCAAAAGGCTGTCTATTCGTTGGCAACCTGTTTTCACTTCTTCTTTGCATCCGATGAAAAGAATACCTGCAGGAGGAAACAAGAGGGACTAGAGGCAGATGGAGGCAGATAAGGATGTGAACAGAAGACATGTGGGGGGGAGGAGACGGGGGGTAGATTAGACACGTGATAGAAAAAAACGATAAGACGAAATCACCAAAAACAGAGACAAACGCCACATGGAGAACGAGCGAAACAGAAGAATATATTTAACACATCATCATCTCTTTGTGGAGGCAAAAACAAAACAGAAAAGAGATCAGCAGGCATGCGGATGTTGGCAGTGCTAGATAGTAGATTACATTCCTGAAAAGTGTCCACAAAAAACAGAAAATAAGCTATTGGCTCTTTCTTTGACTCACGACGAATTAAAATCTAGTTGCACAATGAGCACTGTTTCGCTTTAACAGCAGCAAAAGTTACAATAGCCCAACTCTTTACTTGTACTTTTTTTTTTTAATGGGCTAAAGGCTGAACTTTAGATATGTTTTTGGGTTTCAACTTTAAAATGACTGCATTTGTACCAAATCATTTTTTTTCTTCCCTGCAGCCCGTCACAAAGAACAGATCTGAGCCAAGCTGTGTGCCGCCGCGGACTTGGAGCGCTCCAAGCACAGATGTTAGGCCTGACACTGAGGGAGGGAGTCTGGACACTTGTTACTCAATTATTTAAGATGACACATCAACCCCCCCTCCAACCACCACCCGATGGAAGATGAATAAGCTCTCAGTGATCGACCCCCAGAATCATCTTTTATCTGCTGTGTCCAACAGCTGGAGTTCACCGCATGCACGCACACAGAAACACACACACACACACACACAGATATGCACACTGCACACAGGTGGGAAATGATGGCACACACAATGTAAAGGAGCAAACTGGAGTGTGGGAGGGGGCTACATGAACGCTGGAAACGGCACGTGTTTACACCATATTAATATTCTACGACTCCTCAGCCGAAGGCAGCAAACAACATCCATCTGGAGAAATCGCACGATTGCAAACGACTCCACGATTACAAAGCCCACCCGTCCTTTTCAGCAACGCTCAGACCAGCCTAGCTGGCTCATCCATGATGAAATACTCATTTGGCTGTAGAGTTGCATCATCGAGGGTCACGGTCATGCCCCGTTGTAGACACACTGAGGAATGATGACATGCTTGCAATGCTATTTTACAATCATCATTTCACATTTTTTCCAAGATTTTGTGCCGACAGACTCAAAGTCAGGAAGTGAAGTGAATACACAGAAGCCCAGTTGTAAGTAATTGTGTATTTTGTATGTGCACTGCTTCCACAAACCTTTAAAGTGCAGGGCATTGGCCAGAATCAGAGCTCCATCCTTGGCCTTTACTTCAGCCGCTAAAGGATCTCCCTCCAGCCCTCCAAGGCCGGCCTTAACCCAGCCACGGCGCTGCCTCAGGTCAGCCTTGGAGTCTCCTTTTCCCAGCGGCCGGTGGCAGAGCCTGAACGCGGCTTCGCTCTCCTTCACAAACTCCCGGCTGACTGGAGGAGCTTGCTTGGAAAACAAGGCCGAGAATGCATGCAGGTAAAAGCTGGTGCCGTTGGCCGCGGCGAAGCTCTCCAAGGCACCGGACAGGAGCTTGGCGGATGGGGCCCCGAGGAGGCCTCAGAGCGCCCCCAACGAGGAGGCCAGAAGTAGTAGAGGGGAGAAGAGGGTTTTCACGGACCTCGGGTCATAGCGGAGGGCTCGGTACAGTTGCAAGGCCGAGAGCCCAGCTGGGGTCGCCCAGAGGAGGGGGCGGAAGGCTCTTCTCGGATGGATCGGCACTGCTGCCCTGCACCAGGAGAACTGACATCGCAATAAGGACGTAGAAAGGAAGCCTGGGCAGCATGGCAGATCTGGGAGGGAAAGTACATAAACTGTGTGTGAGACAATGAGAAGAATGAGGCGTGCATTCCTCTCATTCATAACACAAATACTGCATTACTCTATTAAATACACTGACTGATTTTTACCAGCATGTCGTTACTGCACTGTTCATGTTTGAGATACCAGGCTTCCCTCTCTGCTGTAAATCTACAACACTGTGTGCAAACAGCAGCCCTGCTGCTATGGTGCGGCAGTAAACTGGATTTTGTAAATTCCTCCCCACTTGGCAACATGGTTATGGTCTCACCCGCTGTGTGTGTGTGTGTGTGTGTGTGTGTGTGTGTGTGTGTGTGTGTGTGTGTGTGTGTGTGTGTGTGTGTGTGTGTGTGTGTGTGTGTGTGTGTGTGTGTGTGTGTGTGTGTGTGTGAGATATATATTAATAAAGTTGGTCAAATTTTCAAAAAAAGGAAAACCCAGACCCCAGACTGAGTGACGGGGAACATCTGCTGTCTGGTTCGACCCAACAGCTAGCTACTCTGTTGTGGTTCCCCGAGACCTCTCTGCAATAAAATCAAAGGATAGAAGGGAAATTAAATTTACCGTTAATTAAATCAGGTGTGCTACTCCGCTGCTGTCCATATAGCTGCGTCCGCCACAGGACGTGATGCTTGCGGTTTCAGATGTGGAAGTTTACCGTCCTTCTCTGCTTCTACCCCGGGAAAAGCGTTTCAGTTTTCTTCCAGAAACTTCCATGCACCCCGTCGAAGCAGCTACTGTGAGCTCCTTGAGACCAACTAGTTGTACGGTTTTAAAGTGTCATAATGTGAGAGAAAAAAAGTGCTAAAGTATCGTTTTGTTTTCCCTGCAAAATATCGCTGCCCGTGGTTAAAAGCAGCGTGACCTCCCTTTTTTTAACTGGAGTTATTATACCTATCACGGCTACATATGCAGCTGCTTGCATAAAAAACAAGCATGTATAAATGTAGAATCCATTATAGAAGCCAACCACTGGAGGAAAAAATCTACTCTTATGTCGCCCTAGAGTCATTTGTATCTTTATCTGACTTGGTTATGCAAGCATAATACTTTATGCTGTACAAAACCATAATTAAATACGGTGATGTATTACAGCTGTTCCCCCTGAGTTTGGCAGGGGTTAACGTCCATGTTATGCTGAGCCTGGTATAGTTTTTAAAACGAACAAAAAAAACACCAGTTGCAGTAAATGAGGCGTTTCTCCATACGTTCAAAAGCGGGCTTTTGTGGCTTTGCCTGGATAATAAAACCCTCTTGTTCCTGGCGCAGTTGGTGGTTGTAGTTCCCAAAGCCACTCAAGCGGGGTCGCTAATGGTCTTCTCATTGCCTCGGCTCAGTGACCCCTGTGACAGGCTGGCATGTGGGCCAGGGCCTCTCGGACCTGACACCCAGCCCTGCCTGTGGAGAGGATATGGACCACGGAGGCAGCCGGCGGAGATCTGGTTCAAGCAAATCCACCTGAGGAGTTAGGACTTTTTTTAAATCTTTTTTTTTTTCTTCTCCTTTGATTTAGTGTTGAACCTCTCTGATATTTTGGAATGGCCACTAACAACATCATGTTTAAAATAGCTCACCTTTTAGATTCTTTAATTTGAAAAAAGAAAATTGTTGAAATTAACGGCGTCCCCCACCTCCTACCAGTGCGCCCTAACACCCGCACCGCCATACTTTGCAGAGGTTACTAATGTAGTCTCTACTGTCAAGGAACAAGTAGGGCAGACCGCTGCAGGCCTGCAATACGCCTGACCCCTCCAAATGTCCTCATTCTTTATTCTCCTTGTTCTTCCCCTGCCTTTCGCCTTCCTAAAAATGTACCTGCACTCCTGGAGCAGGACAAGGAGCGCAGGGCAGATAACTTGTAACACACGGCTTCGGGACAAGGATTATTGCCCAATTATTGGTCTTAATCAATAAAAGTGGAGATAGACTAAGGAGGCTGGAGAAGGATCAAAGAGGGATATGGAGGAAGATAACTGCTCGAGACCACCAACGCTCAGCAATCAGGCCGAACATGACAGCTTGTAGACCCAACCAATTATTTACCCCAGCCAAATCAATAGAGCTCTCTCCGAAAGATAACCATCAGCTGCACTATCTGGAACGCATTCACAGCAGAACTCACAAACACACACTGAGCACTCTGCTCGCTGCCACTCTCGCTCTCCATCTCTTTTGCAGACACACACACAAACACACACATTTCCCTCGCAGACACTTTGTTATCAGACGTCCTTGGAAATAAGGCGCGAATCATTTAGGCTAATTATTGGACATCTACAGTGAGAAGAGGAACGGCGTGTGTCAAACCGTGCCTACGGCGAACATGGAATCACTTCACACTTAAAAGAAACACAGACACACAGACACACACACACACACACACTATTCGTTAGCGACGCCGAGGCTGCCGGGGCTCTGTGTGTGCATGTTAGAGTTGCGATGATGTCGACGTGTCCGTCGTCAGAGGTCACCACAGGAGTCACAGTCGGTCTCGTCAGTAATGAGCAGCAACACGTATTACAGTTCAGGTGCTTCGCTTGCGCAGCAGTTAAACGAGTCCCCCGGGGGAACTGGCTGGGGAACCTGAGAGGCCCCCCAGTCAGCGGATTGGGCATCCAGGGATTTATAAAAGGATTAACCACAATGCACCACCACATCTTGCCTTTTACCCCTCCTCTGCCCCCCGTTTGTCCTCACCCATCCACACCGTGTCCCGGCCTCAAACCCTGATTCGGTTTTCCAGCTGCAGATGTCATTGTCTTAGGCGGTAAACGTCGTGTTTCACCTCACATCTTATTCGTTTAATGCGGCCGCTGGCCGTTGTTCTCGGCCGCTGTCGAGGTTAAACGCTTGCGGCCAAAGGGGTCGGTGAGAGAATCAATGAATGCAGTTTTGGTCAGGGACTTGCCTTGAGCTGCACTCGCCACACGCCCGAATCTTGCGCTCATGTTCTCTCTCTCTAACGCACATCCACCGTATAACACATATTGCAGCCTTTATTTTGATTCCACCCCTCTCTTTGCCCTCTGCTCTTTTCCAGAATGAGTTATTTCACTTTGGACTACTCGAGCTCAGCTTCCCGAGACTCCTTTTCATTCCATAATTTCCCCCTTTCCTTCCTTTCCTTTTTCATCCATCCATCCCTCTGTGTCACTGTGCCTGAGGTTGAGGTAGTTCCCTCTCTACTCCTTCTACCTTTGGGGCTCTCACACACATAAGGACATAAAGCAGCCAGAACCCCTTAACCATAAAACAAAACTAACTTTTCATATGAATATATTAAAATGTCTTTCGTCTCCCACCCTTTCCTCCACCTTCTCCGACCTCCACTGTCAATCTTCCCTTTCCTCTCTGCTTCTCCCCTCCTCTCATTTCTTCGCCCCTTACTCCTACTCTTTTTCCTCCCCCATCTCTCCTCTGCTGTCTAAATGTGTCTCCGTGTCTCACACATTTTGGAGTCGGTACAGAACAAACAGCATGTAACATGTGAGCCCCTGTTCTCGTCAGTTCTGGTCTGCCTGTCTGTCATCAGCTCTGGCCCGTTTCGACTCGTACGGAGCTGGTTTCAGGCCCCGTCTGGACAGGCCCGCGGGGATCTGTTGGTTTACATCAAGTTTCATTGTGGTTCTTTAAAATTAGGACTCTTACTCAATGTCTGGCCGAGCCACTAAGCTGCGGCAATGATTTTTATTGAAGCATTACCGTAACCTCACTTTCACCCCCGCTGGAGAGCCCGTGCCCAGCCTTGACCGTGAATAAAAGGGAAACATATACGGTGATGTTGATGGGTTTTCAGTGTAGTCAGTCCCCAGGACCCACAGGTGGTCGTTTGAGTGGGTTCCCAATAAAAAATAATAATTTTTGAGACAAATTGTAGTTGACAATATACATATAACATATAACCAGATCTGAATATGACTATCTTTTTTTTAAGAATGTTATACTCAAAACCAAACAGAATTCGGGAATCTAAAAAGAACATTTAAAAGTGTGATTAATAACGGGTTAAAATAAATACATTGTATATGTCAACATTTTGCACCCTTTCTTTCCGAGAAGAGTTTTTACGTCTCATCGATCAGCGGCCATGTTTCTTCCACCATGTTTGCAGCCTTGACAGTTGAAATGAAATCTGCGGGGAGTATTAGTCTTGTTGCGGTGGGCGAGGGCATTAAGTCTCTCCCGCGCTGAAGGAGACTGTGAACACTGGAACTCGTCTGCTCAAGATAAATGCTCAGACGGAAAGTAAAAGGGTGACCGGTCGGGGGATTATTACTCTTTTTTTTCGACAGCGAGGTTTCTCTTGTTTATTTCAACACAGATGTGTTTTTCACAATGTCGCACTATCAGGGGAGCAACACACAGCCGGGTTTTGGACGCGTTGATAGTGAGCTTACTGTGTCCTTTCAGACTTTGATGCATCAGAGACGCTGGACACGTACCGAGCAGCATCCTCGCTTATGATAGCAGAACAGGATTATCTAAAGGTCACAGGGACCTTGACCTTTGCAGTTTTGTATTATTATAGCTTCTCATTTGGGGCATTTACAATTGAAATTGTATTCCCTGAAATGTGTAAAAATCTAATAATGAAAAAAAAGATCATGGGGGAAACAAGTGAAGGCAAAAGTAAAAGGACAGTACGACTATAAAGCAACCATCTTGGAAATGTGCAAAGCTAAAACGGATTTTTAGGTCCGCTCTACTCACCATCTAAAAATACACATTTTAGATGGGGGAATGGGAGATGCGTGCGTGTCCCTCAGCTGGGATGTTTTTCCCCCACTTTGAATCTAGGGCAAAACTCTATAAGGCAACAGGAGGTATGGCTCGACAGATGGGAAGGAAGGGGATATGTGTTTTTAATCGATGGGGGGAAAGAGAGAGAGGGGGCGGCGGCAGAAAGGTGAGGAGGGGGCAGTGGCGGTTGGGGTCGGGGTGAACATGTTGAACAGCGCCAAAATCACAGACACATCTGTTGTTCATCATAAATGTTTCCAATAAGCTCTAAATGTTTCCTGAAGCCCTGTGAAAGTGTCCTGCGCTGCCAAGACAGAAGGGGGTCGGCGGTTGATTTTCTTTGTATATGTTTAAATAGGTTGTCTCTCACCCCACCACCCCTTTTTTGTAACTTTTTTTTCATTTGAGATTCACATGTCTATAAACTACCCAAAAAGGCAAATAAGTGTCTTTTAATGTGCTCAGTGAGTCAGGCAGAAAAGCAAATGCCAAGCACCCACAAAAGTACACAGCTGCTTCAAGCAAGTGTTGACAAGTATCTTTATAGGAATTAAATATTGCTCTTAAGCCCGCCCAGAGTAACCGCCACACACCTGTGACTCACATCACTCAGACTCCCTTTGCAGGCCATTAAATCAACCTGTTTGCCTTTTGACGCATCACACACACACAAACTCATATATAACTTGCATCACATGAATCGCAACCACATACGCATACCTAAGACTGTCATAAATATCAAAGACCAATATGTTGACACCCTCAACCCCCCGCACACACACGCACACACACACACACTCTCTCACACACACACACACACACACACACACACACACACACACACACACACACACACACACACACACACATAGCTTATATCCTCTGGCTGTGAGTTTGCCAGCAGCCAGCTGGTACTGTCATGTCTGAAACAGAGAGAGAGACGGAGACGAGGCCGGGAGAGGAAAGAAGGAAGGAGGGAGGCAAGCTGGGGAAATGTCGACAGCAGAATGCATTAGTAAGATTGGGAAAACTGTATCAAACCCTGGCAACTCATTACATTGTCTCATTTGGGTCCACAGGGAGTCCCCGCCCCCCTCCTCCTCCTCCTCCTCTTCCTCCTCCTCCTCCATCCCAATGCTCTTAACGGCAGGACATTTTTTACTTTGTCTGCCGTCCCCTTCTTTTCTTGAGAGACCTCCCGTTTGAGTTGTTTGGGTATTTTTCACTTGGTAATTATTCCGCAAACTAAATATGATCATGGCAGGGATGGATTGCACATTGACACTTGGCATGAGAGAGAGATACTTTGTGTGTGTGTTTGCTATCTTTCCTGCCTTGCAAGAGACACAACAACCGTGATTAAAATGTTGATCAAGACAAATCACTCAGCGATTGTGCCACATTGTAAATAGACAAACAAAAAAAAGAAGAAGCTGAAGAAGACAAAGCAGTATTGTTATTCCAGTACTCTGTAATGTCTGAGTTTGCCTCCAGACCAGACAACTCTGACTTGGTAATGTGAAACCGTTGGTTGTGAGAATTAATGGGCACACAGACAGAAGCAGATAAAGGTCACAAGATTTCTTAATGTCAAACCAACTGTCCATTGAAGACAAATGATCTTTGAAATTCGGCGTTGAGTGTAATTCCCTCTTTTCAAACTTCTATGTCGATGTTTTTCTATGAATTTCAATGAGACGAGGGCATGTTGACTCTCTATGGGACATCAATTGGTGTCCGTCTGTACTGTCTTTAGAGATGTGAACAAGTTAATGCCGTTCGCTTTGAAAAGGAAAGACCTCGCACATCATCAAGCCATTGAGACAGTCGTTAAAGGGAATTGTGTTGTGTCTGATGGAGTTAAAATACTCATACTGTTCAGTGATTCAGTAGCAAAGATCCAATGTAACTGCTCCTCTTGAATGGCATTAGGTATAATTAGAAAACATACAGATACAAAAGTTGTTTAGTTTTTTTGGAAGAAAACAAAAGGCTGAACATGACTAAGACGACAGTCTACGCGGGCTGTGTAATGTCCACCATAGTCACTATTTTAGCGTAGTACATTAGCATGTTGTTATGGGATGGAAGTGTCTTAGGGTTAAATTGGGCATACTGAAATGTTGATGATATTAGATGGAAGGTCTGTGGTTCACATAAGAGATCATTCATCCTGAGGGGATGCAAAAGGCCATACAATGAATGTTAAGGCACTTCACTTAAAGCCACAGATATCAACAACATGTTGGCGCTACCGGAAAAGTCAAGAGATCACCACGGCCATATTGCTTAGCTGGGAACCATAAATGTGGTGCCATTAGATCGGTGTTCAGAAATGATATACAACAGTGCAAACCTTTACCTTCTTTAGGCGCAAAAGGAAAAGTCATTGGATGTATCCTCTGGGGAACATGAATGTCTGTGCTGAATGCTCAGGGGCAATCCGTCCAATAGATGTTGTTGATATTTTGATCTGGACCAAACTTATGAATAACAGACATAACCACCCCTAGAACCATGATGCTAACATGGCTGACAACGCAGAGATCCTGCTTCTCTTCAGAAGCACTCCAAACTGTTTAAGTGCCGGTGAGCAAACACTTGACCCGGCTCCAGTAGAGACGATAAGTGCCAAACAACCAGCTGCACATCACAGGAGAAGACAATGTACCTGCGTGATTGCTGAGCATTATCTCTGGGGCGTTAGGTTTCTTCGGGGAATAAAGTGCAGGACTAAAACCTTTGGTGAGGCAGTTTCTTTGCGAATACTTCCCCCCCGAGCCGCTTGAACAGTCTGAGGATTGGAGAGCTGCTGGAAGTGTTGAACTCTTTAAACCTCATCTTAAAATCCACCTTTTCAGCCAGGCCTTTGATTATTAATAAGTTATAAATTGTATAATTTTAATTTCATAAATCGAGTTTTTACTGTTTTACTGTTATTACAGGTTTAAATTATATTTAATTACATCTTTATCATCAAATTGTCAATTGTTAAATTGCTGAATTGCTTTTGTCTCTTCTCTTTTCATGGTCCAAACCTTTTCTAAAAAATAGTCACAATCTGATATTATTATTGTTATAGCAACAATTTTGTTATCTTATGATATAAAGTGAAAAGTAAATTCCTTGGTTAGCTTTTATAAATCTGAATAGGTCAATATTTTAGATCTTCTGCCATTTTTTTTTTATCTTTAATAAAATACTTTGTAAGTAAGAAAGTGAGCAAGCAAGAACCTTCAGTTAAGATTTTCAACAATGAACTTTGACTCTCATCTTGAGGTCTGGTGGACACATCTATAAATAAAGTAAATAAATCCAACTGTTACCAGAAAACAGTCTGTGCATATTTACCAGACCCTTCAACGTAATACTGATGTATCCCAGATATGTTAATCAGGTTTTTCAAGAGAAAAGTTTAGCTGGGTCATTATAAGCAGGTTATGATGTTTACATGCAGCCACCAAAAAGCACAAGTCTATCAAGATGAGTGATGTATCCTGAATTAAAAGTAGCATATGAATGTCCTCAGAAAAGTTGAAAAAGTTTGAGCAAAAAAAAAAAAAGAGCACGTTTATCACGTATAATCATAGTTTATTGCAAAACATTTTATGGTTGATGGTATAATATATATTGTGGGACTTTTACAGTCCCCTCTCTATACAAAAGTAATATTCATATATTCAAAAGCCACTGTTATTGTAATGTAATTCCTAACATAAAGAATAGTTACACAGCACATATTCACTTGAGCATTAACCGCAGAATGCAGTGACATTTGAACAGGATATTGTGAAGTCCTCACAATCGCAGCCTCAGAGATTAACATCCATAAAGAGTATAGTTGAGCTTCCATCACCTGTCCGCATGTTTTATTCACAACCTCTCCCCGTGCATTACCATACATATTTATAAGAGATAACTGCATTTACATGTACATGTGCACACACACACACACACACACACACACACACACACACACACACACACACACACACACACACACACACCCACACACACACACATACGCACACAGAAGTTCAGCCTATCCCTGAGGGCTGAGGCTGTCATTTTAGTCCTTCACAGCGGTTACTGTACGCCTGTGTCCCATGGAGCGCACACAGAGATCTATTGTGTGTGATTCAGATTGACTGATAGATGATGGCTGAGGGGCAGGTGGGCTCTGAGTCATCCGCGGGGTTTGGGAGGTGGATGGATGGATGGAGGAGAAATGGGTGGAAACCTTGGGGGCCAGGAGAGGCGGAAGAGATGAGGTGAGGTAGCCCGTCGGTCAGGCTGCCACTCGGCCTCATGGGAAACTGCTTACACCGCCGCTTCAGGGCACGGAGGCGGAGGGAGGAAACCGACATGGTGTGGGAAAAGGGGAAGCGAGGCCGACGGAGAAAGGGTCAAAGGTCACAACACGGGGCACATTGGGGGATTAGAGTACCTGAGAGATGCAAATGAGCGGCGTCACTGCTTTATTAATGGCTAGACGCCGGGGAATCACAGGAGCGCACAAAAGATAAAAATAGGGGAATTCTGGTCGGCAACATGAAAAAGTGTGAGAGAGAGAGAGAGAGAGAGAGAGAGAGAGAGAGAGAGATGTGTAATGGCACAGGAAGGAAAGACAAGGTGAGTGATGGCATAAGCCTAGAATACAAAAACCAAAACAACATACAATAGATAACCAAACATTTTTTTTAAAGAGTGAGAAGTATAATACATCACATGCTACCAAATCAACAGGTGATGTCATCTGCTTGAATGTAACGGCGTCCCGCCAGGTTCGGGGGGCCACAGCAGGGTTGAGATGGAAAAGAGGGTGTAGCTGCAACCTCGTAAAAGACCAAAAAAAAATCTGCTCTCTACATTCTCATTATCCCATCATCTCTCCCTCTCTCTCCTCAGCTTGTATCAAAGCCTCTCTGTCTCTCTCTCTCTCCTCACCCTCGCACACCCCCACCTCCTCTAAGCCGCTCTGCTATTCGCTTCGTCGGGGCTTAAGATGGAGGGATTTTGCCCTCTTCTCCCTCCATGTCAGTTAATTTCCAGCACAGAGCGCTATATGCAGAGCCTGCATCTATCAGCAAGGAGATATAAGCTGCTATGAATGTCAAGGGTCAACTTGTGATATTATTCTGCTGTTAATGGCCCACCGTGTTGTAAGGCCTCTAATATCCCTGGAAATGACTGCTCAGACAGCTGCAGAGAGAGAGAGAGAGGGAGAGAGAGAGAGAGAGAGAGAGAGAGAGAGAGAGAGAGAGAGAGTGTGTGTGTGTGTGTGTGTGTGTGTGTGTGTGTCACACCAAGAGGTTGTGAGACCACCTTGCAGTGAGACACATGACTAATGCTCTTTCAAATCTTAAGAGGGATTCAAACTTACAGAAATATCTTTTTGGGGACTCATCCAGATCTAACCCACACACACGTGCACACACACGTGCACACAAACAAACACTTTTGGCCATTCAATTGCACCGTAGCGGGCCTCTGTAAAGTTGTAACCTTTGGTTTATAGTTCCACTTTGGCTTCTTACTTTCTCTCAAGCACTATAAACACTGCGACTCTTTCAAAAATGAATGACTTTAATGGCATTCAGTTGAAGAGTGTTGGGGGAAAACTCGGCCATGCATCAATTTTGTTTGCATTCATCAAATTTATATTAGTTTCAGCCATACCCAGTGTGAAGCCGAAAGATGCACGCAGAGAGGCTTGTAATTATTACTTCACTGAAATTCCAAAGTGGCCACAGGTGCGGCTCTCATGCATTTATTAAGAGGATATTTTAATTTTTAAACTGCTGGATTGCATTGTATTGGAATGTCAATGTGCACATTCACTTCATGTCTCTCCCTCCTGCTGAAAAGAGAAATACAAGTATCACATACAAGATTTTAAAGGTGTGGGGGCGGGGCTCTGCCCTCCAAATCCATATTTTTGAAGATTCACGCAGACCTCATAGGCATTAATTAAGTATACCACAGGTTTAAACTATACCTTCTTTTTCTTTTCGGGCCTGATGAGACCAATATTGCTCAGATTACTGGTACCACGTGGAACATTGAAACATCAATAATTCAGTATCACATTCATTTCGAGACATAAAACCAATTACCATAAATCCCCAAAAATCCACAGTGGAGTCGAATGGCTGCCCTTACAGGCCTCTCCGCTCCATAATACATTGTCTTTGCACCAAAAAGTAACAGCAATCATGGGAAATGTGGACACGTGCTAAAAATATTCATCCAGCAATCATCTCCTCCATTGTCTCGCAAGTGATTACAGCATTTATACCAAGGTACTGTACACATCATTTAATAACTGTATAGTCATGATTAAGAATTCTAGATGCAGCAGCTTTTAGATTTTTGCATGAATGCAGTCATTTAACAACTTGTTATAGTGTTTTGGTCCCATTGTTCCACTGAGCTCTAACAGGACTATCTCATTGGGTCTGATTCCTTTCTTTTGCGTGAAGTGGCTTTCAATGTACTCCATCCAGTTGTCATTTCAGAAGCACTGTTTCGTTTTTTTTCGTTTTTTTTCATTAGTAAACCCAGTGGAAAGTGGGAGAAAGATATTCAGATCCTCCAAATAAAAGTACTGACATGGTGCAGAGATACTCCATCATAAGTTGAAGTCCTGCATTTAAAGGAGACATATGCTCATTTCCAGGCTCATACTTTTCTCCTACCTGCCTAAGTCTCATATTAGCTTCAGCTAACCTTCTAAAGAACGAGGACTGTGGATTAAACATTAGAAGCGCATTAGCATTGCACCTTGCAATGGCCAGTATGGAAGGAGGAATGATTAAGCAAGAACCTGTCCTTTCATGCGCTCACATGATGAACGTGGTCGTATGGAGAGGGGTGGCGATAACCCATGTATGGGTTCAAAGATGGTGTCAGTGCCTTTGATCGCTCTACGGCTATCCAGAGTCTGCTGGTCGAAGACCTTGACTCCGTCCCAGTCCTTGACAGGACCAGTTTTCAACTGGGCTGAAGATGGTGCTCGGGGTGGATGCTGTCCAGGATGCTGCCTGTTTCCGCAATGCAGTGCTTCCCATACAGTTCATGTTGGGAGACCTTCTTTAGGCTGTACCAGCAGACATGGCCGAAGGTGAACTAACTTCCTGTGACTTGAAGGCTCTCGCTGCAGACTCAAAAGATAAACTGAACTGTAATCCAACGTGCTTCTGTACAGCACAGTACACCCAGAGACTACCTCGCAGGACATCTCTGATGATAAAGCACCTCCTTTAGAAAATAACACCAATTCTATTTTTTCTTTACCTTCAATGACCCTCATCCCTGTTGCACTACCCGGCTTGATTTACGGTCGTCACGGTAACCAGTCCATTATGAGCCTAATAGCTCGCACAGAACAATGCATGTCATAATTTCGACACCTTTCGGTATGGCTGGCTGGAAAATCATTGTCATCATAATTGCGATTACACGTGTGCGCGTACCTGGGCACCTGCTTTATATATATATATATATATATATATATATACTTTCAAACAGTCAGGTTCTGACAGCACAGACAAAGGGGGCAGAATGGGCGCCATACTGAAATCCGTTCAATGCAGCTTTTTTTCTTTTCTTTTTCACCGACTCCTACTGTTTGCCGTTTTTCTTTTTGAAGGCGATTTGAATGTCTTTCCTCAACAATTTCTTATTCAGGCAGCAGGAGGCCGACAGAGAGGCAAAAGAGAAATGTTCCGGTGGCCAGGACTCCACGAGCCACAATGACACACACCAGTGAAATTCAAAAGGAGCAGCTCCTTTGCAGAGGGATCATATTCAGACTTTGTAGAAGTGATGAGAGCGGCACAGAGACATGGTAATAAACCAGGAGGCTGTAGTGTAGGCCTTGTGCATAATGAACAGTGTAATTATTTTTCTGTTCTTGCGCTGTATTGTGTCGGGCGTTAATCCTAACAGATGAGAGCTCAGGTGGACAGAAGGCAGTAAAGAGCGGAGAGGCTGTTGCAGGGTTTAGTGCGCCGTGGCCTCAGCTGTAATGAAGCAGGTGGATGCAGCGGAGTCAGAGGAGGGAGCTGTAATCTGGGGTGGCTGTCTGCTTTATTACCACACTGTCTTGTCACGAGGCCATCGCGCACACACACGCACACACACAACAACACACAACCACACATATATGAGAAAAATAAAGAAAGATAGTAGAGGAAAGAAGAAGAGGGGACAAATCTGAATGTGTGAAGTAGAGAAGAGAGTGGGGATTGAGGGAGGGAGGGAGGAAGGGGAAGCAATCAGCCGCCTGGTCCTAATCATGCTCCTCTCTCTTCCCTTTTCACTGAAGCCCGGCTCCCAGCTCCGCATTTGGAAGCATTAAGTTGCCTAAATTATTTCATGAGCATCTCGGCCTTCACCACCAGTGTAGGGAGAATGCACGGGAATGATGTACAAGGCACTGATTAGACCTAATTATGAATCCTGATTAAGGCTTTTAATTAGTCGAGCCAGCACTTCAGCTGAAGAGGGCGGCAGAGATGGAGAAGACAGTGGGAGTGAAAGGGGAGGGGAGGAGGAGGAGGAGGAGGAGGAGGAGGAAGGTGTGGGATTTGAATGAAGCCTGTAGAGGGAACTGAGGTGAGACGTGAAGAGAGTATATGCAAAAGAGCAAAGGAGAGAGACGGAATATTAATTTAATATTGGCAACGTTGAATATTACTTTGAATTATATGATATTGAAAAGCAGGGAATAGGTGACACTAGGGGCAGAATGATGTGACAAGAGCTCGATATGAGCCCTAAATGTTTCAGGCAAAAGGGATTCAGCAGGTCAGAGTTCTTTGCTTTATTTTAAAACGGTTGACATTGACTTATGAGCGATACTGATAGAAATCTTCTCTTCAATAATACTCAGCATGCAGTTACTAAACGGGTATGTGCGAGACGTGGCTCAGTTTAATGTCAGCCCACAATAATAAAGAAATATGATATCATGGTACAGCTATTTCCTATCAAAACAGATGTGGAAACTTTGTGCGATCGTGATGTGTGAACAGTGGAAGTTATATGCTGCAGGGCAGAGGTAGCAGAAGGTTTCAAAGTGTGTGGCCCCATCATTTAACTAGATATATGTGCTCTTATGTTCCTAAATTGTGTACTACATTTTTATTCTGTTAATTATTTTAATCTGCACTATCTCTACTTTATTATGTTCCACTACAAATAAAAGCAAATGAAAATGACATTTGGAAATCACCATTGGACCAACACATTTGTCAATGTTGTATTCTGGTTGTTAATTTGTGTTTTGGCCAATCACAGGTTAGAATGAAAAGGGGGCGTGGCAGAAAAAGTTTGCCACTTGTAAAAACTGCCACAAGGGAAAATGCATAAAACTTTTTGAATTTGCAAATGCCAAATCTTCATCAAAGGAATATGCAATACAGGCACCCGCATTTTCATTCTTACAGGTTCTTCTTTAAGCTCCAGCGTTGTCAAATATCTCAATGTTTTAAGATGTTTTCATATTGTTTATGTGAGGTTTCTATGAAAAGCCACAGACCATGGCACTGTAGATAAATTTCTCTCTGGGACAATAAAGTTGACTCTATCTCTCTCTATCCAAGTTAATATTGTATTATTAACTATACTGAAGCTACATTATGAAAAAACAATGACTGCAAGAACATTATATTCCAGAGGAATATTTTAATAACTTTGAATAAGATATATCGGAATAAAAAAAGACTATGGAAATGTATTTTATTTCATGTCTTCAGCTATTTCTTATATAATACAATAACTATGACATTTCTAATGTCAATCTTTTTTTTAAATTATAAATGCTTTCTTTTCTGTGAGAGGTAGCAAGATAAACACTTAATTAATATAAAAGCCTATTTCTGCTGGTGGGGCTGTGTAAATGAATGAGTAGATTCAATAGTTAAACCACCACTTGCTACGAGCTACTAGCAACTCTGCTAATCTCTGCACACGGGAAAAGAAAATCATGTTCTCTAAAAAGACAATCTTATCCCTGATGTCTTCAACTTAGAATGTATTTCCTCAGGTTGTTTTAACCATTACGAGGATTTTTAAGACTGACCCTCAGGTCCACCAGCTCTTGTAATCCCACTGGATTTTCTTCATGGAGTCCACGGAGAGACGCTAAGTATGAGAAACATACTTAAGTTATCTGCACCTTTCACTAAAGAAAAGCAGGGAATACTGATATTTCCCTTTGACTTTCCCCCCTCCATCCTTCACATCTTCCTCCTGGAGAGCCCTGATTTTCCTGTTCGCGCTGTTGATCTTCGCGTTATGACAGATCCTCGTTACAAACATAACCTCTCAGTTGTTGCGTTCTTCGACTCTCATCTTCCTCCTTTCCTCATTTTCTTGTGCTTTTCCTTTGTTCTGCTTCCCATCTGGCTTTTTTTTCTCTCCCCCCCTCAACGTACTTCACACATTCTTCCATCTCTCTCTCTCTCTCTCTCTCTCTCTCTCTCTATCTCTCTACCGTAGACCATTTGGCACAAACCTCATCTCTCCTCTCATCCCTCGCTCTCACCTCAATTTTCAGCTGTTGCATAATTAATTAGCAGCACTGTTCACTATCAATGCAATTACTCCAGAGAATGGAGAAAAAGAGAAACAGAGAGGAGATAGAGAGGGAAATAAAATGGGAGAACAGGGCCAAAATGGAGATGCCACGAGAAACATGGAGTAAAAAAACACAGGAGAGAGAAAGTGAGTTCATCTCTGAAATGGATGGAGGCAATATGGGCTGGAATCAAAGTGGTCATTTTAACAATGTGAAATCCATTTGGAGGCTCAGTTGTCCAGATGGAAACAACACAGCTTTGGTTCAAAACGGAATACGATACAGACCCTAATATTGAAACAAAGTGCGATTTCATATTTGTAAAATGACACTCCTCACCACTATTTTCCTTGGGCCCAGGTGTTTAAACAATATGTCCACTAAACATCTACATATGCGCAAAAAAATCTTCACGGCAGCTTTATAAATCTCAGTCACTGTGAAAGTGTTTGCATGTGCGCAAGGCAAACGCCCATTCCCCCAAATTATTTATGAATTTATGTCAACAACCCCCCTGTTTAATCATGTTTGGACATAATCCAGACTCATTCCAATCTTGATCTGGCACCGGCTGTTACACACCGCCATATGCATCCGTATACTGCGCATTGTGATCCAGAACAGCCCACTAATAAGAATAATGATACATAAGTGGTTCGGATTTATGACTTCTTATTCCCACAATGCTGCATCACTAGAGGGTGACTATATGAAACGATCTGCACATGCTGGAAGAAAACCAAGCTTGTAAAAATGGATATTTATTCTCATGGCTATCAATGTTATCAAAACGGAGTTGGGGCCGTTGTTGAAAGCCATGATGTCATGAAAAATAGCCGTTCAAATGAAGTGGCACACATGGTGTAGAGCACGCGTGAAGGTATGCGCATTACTAACAATAAATAGCAGATTCTGTGCGGAGAAGTATGTTTCTCTTTTTCTAATACATCTGGCCCCTGTTATATATTTTTTTTTCATATCGCAGTGACAGGCCCAAAGGAAGGCTCTACAATTACAGGTCAAAACAAGGTGACACATTTGTTCGGGATTGACCCAGATAAGTAGAGAAATTGCATTTCTGCTGTTGTCTGGCTGCTAACAGGTCTATCAGTCGATGTGTTGTTGCAGCAGAGAAGGCAGACTAAACCCAGCATCCTCCTCCAGAAGATGACACATTATTTATTGTGTCAACAGCACCATTTCCACTCCATGTCATCCACTAAAGCCCCTTGAAGCCCCTTGTTTTACTCCATGTGGGAACTTTCATCCTTCTCGTGCAAATGGCCTTTAGCAGAGATTTAGCCGAGAGCAATTACTTACTCAGTGGCAATTAACGCAAAGCCAGTGCATTCAAGGATCGATGCCATTTGTCTGTCTTTCATTTGTTAACCAGACATCATGTAACACCGTTGGGATGCTGGAGTCCAGTGATCTGGGGAATGCCATGCATATGGAGAGGATCACCATACCAAATCACCAACAGGCAGAAGATGTTCCTCAGCGTCTGACGAACTCATAACTGACAGATGGACTAATACCACGTAATTCCTCCGGCCTGTAATTCTTCGTCCTGCTCTAAACAAAGTAATTGCAATTTGAGGCCGGACATATTTTCTCGCACAGAACAAAGCAACTGGTGTCCCAGTATTGGACGCTATCCTTGGCCCTCGGCCACATTTCTTATCCACGATCTCTGTCGTGAACCGTCAGGTCTGTCGTTCAGTACAGACACCGATCTTCTTCTATTTTAAAGACAATAAACAAGATTTGTTAAAAAAGCATTTCAAGCAAAGGGAGCGGAAGCTATTTCAGCGGATCCCGTGTCCCTATTCATCTGCAGCCCATTCAGCTCCATTTGATCACAGTTTCTATGGCTTTCTATTACTGAAATAGCAATTCTATGAGCGTTAATGAGTGAGTCGTATAAAAGGCCAGCAGAAAGGAAAACAGTTTTAAATGAATGTATTAAGGCAACACACACACACACACACATGCAGAAATAACCTGGAAGTTATTCCTAATTACAGGCAAAGGTATTCATTGATAATGTTGCAGTATACTTTATCACAGGCGGATGTAATTTGCATTAAATTCTTTATTCTTTTTTTTGCTGTTGTGTTAATTGTTTACTGAGGGCTAATTTAAGCCTGCCTGTCATTAATGATGATCACTGCTCTCTGCAATGGTGACAGACCCCAACATAGAGAGGAAAGGGAACAAAAGAGTGTGATGGACAGAGGGAGGGAGGAAGAGAGGGAGGGAGTGAGGAGACATTGTAGAAGGACCATTGTGAGGTTTTTCTAGCCAGGCTCAAGGGACGTCAATGTCTGTCTATTCGTCTGTTTATCCACCACGTTGGTCCAAACTATTTCCCTAATCCAGTGAAACATCTACATCTAATAGAGAGATATCTAACAGACATTCATGGCCATGATGTACCCTAATGACTTTTATGATTTCCTCTGGCGCCACAATGAGGTTGACATTTGTGGTCTGAAGTGAAATGTCTCAATAGCTATTAGACGGATCGCGATAAAATTTGATGGCCAACTCGGGCTGAATTTGAATCTGTTTGAGTATCTTCTACTCTGAGGCCCTATTCAAAGTTGAATTCATCCATTACGGCCTCAGTCGTACTTTGTGTTTCGTGCTAATTGGCAAAGGTTAGTATGCTAACATGCTAAACTAAGATGAAGAGGGTGAGCATTACATCCACTAATCATCATGCTAGCATTGCAATGGTGACCATGTTGCCATGCTAGTGTTAGCATTTAGCTTTAATACACCACTGTGCCTATAAGTGCAGTATCAAAAACTCTTACTCTTGCTAATCTAAAACCATTATTGTGAAAAAAAATGACATTATACATTTACATTACATTTCTATTTAAGAATATTTACAGGAAGTTTCTCAAGGTATGTGTTAGCCATATGCAAAGATATATAATGCTATTCATTCATTCACCATTCATTCGCCGTGTGGCATTTCAGTGTATCTTTGTGAACAAAGTTGCTAGTTTTATGTTGTAAATTAGCAGTTTTAGATATGGAATCATACACTCATGTCATTCATTTTGGAAATAATATACCCTAAACCCCCTGCATACTATGAATGGATACACCATGGCCGCCAAAATGTATATACAGCTTAAATTTGACACAGAAAACCAGGGAGTGTGAGAACGTAAACATGAATCATAAAGTCCCGTCTTGGCAAAACTTAATTCGGTGATGCACGTCAAAGATTTGCCAGCAGTTTTGAATCTACACCATTTAGAGACACAGTAAGTATGATTACAGTCGCTGTGGATGTGTGGATTGTGCGTGCGTGCGTGTGTGTGTGTGTGTTCTCATGCTTGCATATTTCTGCATGTTGGCCTGTTTGTGAGGGGGACTGTGTGTAAAAGACAGAGTGAACTTTGTGCGAGCCGGTGTCAATCACTGTTAGCTGGAGTGGATGTGTTTGTTAGTGCATGCCTTTCTCCATCACTGAGTGTCCATCCACATTAGATCCTATGGCTGGATTAAGTGGCACTGCTGAAGGTACACGGCGGCCAGGAGTGGCTATATCTTCATTTACCGCTGGCAGCTGGTGATTTGTTCCTGTGCACATCTCACAGGTCTGTATGCATGCATACACACAGAGTCAGGAGTAAATGGGGAGTGAAGACATTACAACTCAAGCTGATCGACTGTGTGCATATCCCATGTAGCTTTATGTGTGTGTGTGTGTGTGTGTGTGTGTGTGTGTGTGTGTGTGTGTGTGTGTGTGTGTGTGTGTGTGTGTGGGAGAGAGAGAGAGACGAAAGATAGATGAAGTGATAGATGGTTAATGTGAGGAGAAGGCTAATCTCTACTGATGAGAGAGGAAAGATCACAGGTGAAGGTTGCTGAAAATCAGTAGAATGAAGACCTGGTTGGTTCTCTAAAAACCATCAGGCCTGGAAACATCGAACTTGGGAATGTAACTCACAAATGAAAGCAGATGAAATTAACACTCCCCCAAACACTGGGGGAGTGTTGTACATTGGGTGCACAGCCTGGATTTGCCTTTTAAAACATTAAGACTCAGAGATAAGCTCCAAAAACACATCCCACAATGCAACTCAACAGAATCCTTTCAAAGAAAATGCCCATATCTTTTCAACAAACGATTTGTCAGACTCTGTGATGAATCTGTACTCTTCAAGAGTACGCTGACAAAACCTCTGGAGTCCAGGGATTCACTGATTACACTTTTCAGTGCAGATAGTGATACTTGGCCTTTTGGGTGTGAGACTGGGATCATTGTTTTACATGTAAGACAACAATCAGGCCTGACTTTAACATTCATTTTCTAACTTTCCGTCACAAATAAATACATAGAATTCAGTTTACCAAATGTTCTACTTTCAAAATAATAACAAGTCAAGTGTGTTTTAATACAACAACTAATAGTTCAAAACTGGAATCAAATTCCATTGTATAATTTAAAATAATACATGAAATGGTCCCATCAACATAATTACCTAACCAGCTATTTGAGTGAATATCGGCCCGAAATGATATTTTCCCCCAGAATGACACAGCTCATTTCCTAGAATCTGGTCTCCTCCAAATACAATTTGTAGTTTTTACACATTGTTTTTTGTACAGATCAAAATAAACCCTGCTTGCAGTCTTCATGCTATGCTATACCGCTACAATCATTGTTGTGTTGCCGCAGTACAGGACTGGTTCGACAGCTACGTTGTTTCTTTAAGGTTTAAAGGGGACGACAAGGTGACATATCCAACAAGACAAAACAGGCCTCCACACGGCTACAAGTGCTCCTGCACTGTCGTTGTGAACATATGCGTCTTTAAGTGAGAAAAGAGAGAAACAGGCACGGATTGTTTTTCAGCCATCTGCCAATTTTGCCGCCCCACGGCAAAAACTAAATGACTATATATAAGAATAAGTACAAAGGAATTAGACTCACTGATGTGGGATATAAATTACACAGTGTGCAGCAGGTGAGCCGAACAATGTTAATTTGGACCCACCCATGCCTACCCATGTATGTCCTTCCTCGTCCAAGCTGACGATGCCAGCTACCACCAGCACCTGCTTCCTCTCCAGCTCCTGCCTGAACAAATAAAAACACTTTCCCATCAGCAGCGGGATATGCTTGACTTTTTCTTTTAAAGAGAGCAATTTTTGCCGTGGAGCAAAACCTGAGGCTGATAGCAATTGCAAAGAACGCATCAAAGAAAATAATACCAAAAAATAAAAATACAAATTTGCTGTACAAAAAAAAAAAAACGTTGCGTGAACTTAGAAGCCGGGTAAACCATGTGTGTTCATCCTCTACCGGTGCCAATCAGGTCTTTGTCTATCTCGCTGCCCCCAGGGTCCTGGCCCATATGCCTGCCTGGTCGGCAAGCCTGGTCACACAGGTCAGGACCCTGCCAGCCTCACTGGGACACAAGACTGTGTGTGTGAAAGTGTGTGTGTGCGTCCATCTGTTACAATTGAGGTGTGTCGTGTGACAGATCCACCCCCCCCTCACCCCTCATCAGGGGGAATGTGTGTGTCTCGCTCGAGTTACACACAACAGATGTACGTCTCTTAACATGTACACATTTGTGTGCTTGCATCGGCCCCCACATCCCTGGTTTCGTCTTTATAAGCAATAGGACTGCCTGACCCCCGCCAGCCCGCCACCATCACCTCCACCACTACCGCTCCTTTCAACACTCCCCCCCCCCCCCCCCCCCCCCCCCCCCCGCCTCTCCCCTGTCTGTGTATTCTGAACCAGATGGGGTGCCAGGGTCACCTCTGACCCCCTGGTGCACAGTGACTGATGGGCCAGCCCAGCCCCGCCGCCCCCCCTCTATTGTACCCTGATGGGCATCTGACACCACTCGGACTCATTTATTAAGAACACTACCACCACGCACCTGAGCTTCTTAATAAGTCTGCCAATCAGGGTTATCCTAAAGGCAATAACTCTTTGTGGTTGCAAATTTATCAGAGGAGTGTAATCACTCATTTGTCATGTGGCACCTGAGCTTTGTAACAATGCTGACAATCAATGCATGAGGCATTAGAAAGCCGCTGACCTGTAGCTAAAGGGTCGATTCAACCAAATGAGAACAAAAACCTTTTCACACTCACCTCTAGTGGCATTATTGAGCCACGCTGATGGTTTTATTTATATTTTCCCAGGTTTTTGAGAAATCTGTCTCTGAAATGTGTGCTTAGAATGAAATATTGTTAAAAGAACACATTCATAATTTGACAGCAATGTATCTTTTTCATTTCCTAATCACGTAAGGACAATCCACAGACCAAACAGTTTCATAGGGATTATTTATTTAGTGGAACGTAGAGATTTTGAAAAGAGATGATTTCAATTGGTTTTATTTCTGTGAGCAATACAAATTCAACTTCATTCACCTCTATTGCACTGGGGGGCAGTAAGAGATCTTGCATATTAATTATTTAGTTATGGTGGACGTTTGTGCCAAATTTGACGAAAATTGCTCACGGTGCTCCTGAGATATTGTGTTCATGAAAAATGGGACGGACGTGAGGTCGCGGTGACCTTTGACCTCTACAATTCTAATCAGTTCATCCCTCCAGTCCCAAGCGGACGTTTATGCCAAATTTATAAAAATTCCCTCCAGACCTTCCTGTGATTTTCATGTTCTCGAGAATGGAGCGGACCGGGAAAAAATCATGCTTCCGTCAAAAAAATTACATGCGCACCAGTAGAAGTGAGAAGGGAAATATGTATATGTCAACTACTGTGAACTGACCCTTAAATACTCCCCCTGCCTGAGATGTTACACCATAGTACCTTCTCACACCTTCTCACGGCCAGTTATGTATAAAGGCACCTTTATGGCAGCTTCTACAAAACATAAACAGATTTTATTCGAAAGAATACACTTCAGTTTTTGTTTTGTTATGTTATGCATGTGTCTTCATGTGTCCTTCTTGCGTCCGTCTCATGAACTCGGCATGCGAGCCGTTGCTATTGTTGTTGTGTAACATGTATCTAGGCCATCTGGAGGAGAAGGACGTTCGTCTCACGGAATCTGAGGGATTGCCTCGTGCTAAAGCTCGAGGACAAATTAGCATACAGATTCAGCCGTGGCTGTTGTAAATCCATTTGTCTGCTTGCAGATCTGTAATAAACACCGTCTTTGGTTCTGAGAACTTTTCCCCTGTGATGATTGGTTTTCCCCCCAGTGTGGGGAAATACAGCTTACTGTGTTATGCGATTGTGCATGCTGCGATATTAAGTGTAATGTGTGTATTTTTTTGGGAAGGGGGGGTGGATGATCCCTATCAGTGTATCGGGTGAGATTGAAATCACAATATGGTTGCATGAGCCCAGTGGCGTGCAAATCTCTTTAGGGCAGAGGTTGATAAGCCAAAAAAGTTATTTCCTCCAAAATGCCACGGAGGGTTGAAGGGGTCAATCTCCTTCCCTGACAGAAAACACGATTATCTCTGACTTTTGAGAAAGAGATTAGGCTTTCCATCCATTCCAGAAGTAAAAAATGTTTTGGTGTATTAGACTCCATGTGGACATATCCAGCATAGTGTTTGTGCTCCTGCTGTTTGTTTTATGGTTATCTTGAACAGGCACAGTGATATTACAGACAGAAAACACAAGAAATAACAGATGAGCAGACAAGATAAGACGAAATGTGGCACGTACTGTGTGGGAAGCAGTAAAAGCATGGCCAAAAACCACATGTGGAGCCATTTCTTCCTTTTTTTCCGATGATTGACAAACCTCATGCAAGCAGTAAAACTGTTTTTGGAGGTCTGCTCTCGATTGGTCTTCTTTTGAAAATAGATCAATTTTTGACTGGACTGGATTGAATCTCAACGAAAACAATCCAAAAAGCTATTTGCCATCTGCAATCAATATCCTTTGGGGAAATGTGCATATGCAACAGTGAACTAGCCGAGGAAAAACCATTTGGGGGCCTTAAAGGTCAAATGTTGACTGTGAAGTGCTGCCCATACTCAAATGAGGCCCCCGGGGCCGTGTTTTGAAGTGAGCGCTTAGAATGAGTACAGTGAATAGCACAACCAGTCAACTCTCACATTCTGAAGGTCACATTATTCAAAAAAGGGCACCTTTTCCCAGAATGAAGGGCTTTCAGGACTGCATGCAATATACAGTAGTTCTGCATTAAGCTGCTCTGACTCGTCCTGGTGGCGTCATTATGAGGATGCTCTTTCAATATGATCCACTTTGGTGTAGACCTTTACATTTTGATATTGTTGTGTATTTCAGCACGTGCGTTTCACTCATTAGAAGTTAACGGCATTCTCAACTTATTGTGACTGTAACGTGCTATCTGCATGTAGTCGGAACTGCAGGGATCCTTTCAAAAATACAATCCATCACTGACTTCATACCAAATGTGCACATTTCTCTATAACATTATGACTACTTTGGATCAAAATTAAATTAACATCTGCAGCATAATACGATTTCTTCCTACATGTTTGATTTTGGCGGACCTGCGGACCTCATGCGGTTTAGGAATCTAATCCACGTTTGTGTTTCCAGCGTTGCCTTTCCACCGGATGGACAAAGTCAGAGCGTCACTCTAATTTAATACCAAGGATCATCTCTGCAGACGACAGTTGCATAATGGGTCTTCATGCTGAGCGGCCAGATGAGTATTCTGAGTTTGCACCCAAATTGCTATCAAGCTTTCATGAGACTTTTCCATAGCAGCCTCCACAGATCGCTGAACCAAAAAGAGAAAGAACAAAATGTGAGGAGAACAAAAAAAAATGCTTATGGTACAATAAGAAATGGCCCGACTTAATGGTTTGCAAGGTTTGGAAACTGAAAATATATTATATATATTATATATATATATATATATATATATATATATATATATATATATATATATATATATATATTATATATATAATGTATATTATATATATTTGATAGAAACATCTATCAAACGATCACTTTGTAAAAACTCCATCACAAATTACCATATTGTGCCAGATTACAAACACGCCGGATTCGTGCAGGATTAGGAACACAGACAACTGGTGCAATAATTAGAAATACCAGGGTGGCCTGAGGTGATGCAACTTCTGTGCAAAAAAAGCAAATTATTATAATGCGAAACAGGCAAGTAATTCCAAACAGATTGGTTTGAATGCCATTTTTATTTATTATCTAGAGCCATAATTAACCTTTAGTCAGGTTGTGTGAAACGACTGCAACTCCAATTTCACAATCAAACGCCTTCGGTGAGGCAAGAAAATTGTTGCCTCTGTGACAATCAACGTCATTGTTTCATGCAGCCAGATTTGGATCTTAAGACTCGACTTTGGGAAAACTTCTGAATGATGAACAGGTTAGAGAGTAGTTGTTCACTGAAAGCAGTGAAATGCTGCGATTGCGAGGCAGTTAGTGGAGGTACTTGAGGGTGATAAAAAAAAGAAGAAAACAAATCTGTTTCCTTTACTGCAAACCTAAAGCACTAAAGGGTCTTCCTCCTGTTTAATTACTTTGCCTGCGCCCCCCCAAGTCGTTTTTTTTTCACTTCAGATAACTCTAACTACGTTCCTAAATGTTTGCTCTGCGCGAGAGGGACAAGCAATTAAAGCAGGCATTGGCTGCTCCCACTGTACCGCTCTGGTTGACCTGAACAATGTGTGTCTCATTCAATACACCACTGACTGTAAGCATTGTTAGATAGCACTGCATTGATCGTACAAGTGCTGTTTGGAAGCCTCTGGCCAGTTCATTACTTGGTGTCACACGTGGCATTAATCCCCACATACAAACTAATTTACAAACTCTGTTCTACAAGCTCCGGTAGTGTCGTGCATGATGAAATATTGAAAGTGACATGGTGAGGTTGTCGAGTTGTTGCACGCAGTCAGACAGTTTTACCCTTTGACACGCGTGTCCTTTGTGGTGAATGGAGCTGGGAGGCCTGATTTGTTGGGCTCCAACAAGCGTGAAGTAGTGACGTTCACTTGCTTTGGTTCTAGTCCCAACGATGTCATTCAAACTGTGATGGCACTGAATAACTACAGAGATGGCTAAATACGAGAGGCTCTCCAGACAGACTTTGTGGCCTCTGAGGGCCCCCTCATTGTGCCCTAGAGGGTTTTAGCCGTCGACCTAAGGATGGTAATCATAGGCTGCAGTGGAACAGTAAATCATAATACGTTATCGTATCAATTCTAATTCAAAACGATACTGCCAAAATGTGATTTACAATAAAACATGGAATTGCACAAAAATACTGATAATTGTTGTTCCCACACTTTGGTGTTCACCTAACTTTTTATCCAGCACCACTATGACCTCTCTGTTTTTGTTTTCCAGAGAAATGTACACTATTAAATGGCTTGTGATCAAATTTGGAACTTACATCTATGTCCCCCTCTGGATGAACTGCAACAACTTGGGTGATCCATCAGGACAAAATATTAAATTTGTAAATTTACCTGCCAGACTGATGGAATTCCCAGCTGTACTTTGTGTTCACGGATATTTGGCAAATAGTCAGCATGCTAACACTAAGCAAAGATGACGAAACTACAGTCTGGACTGATAGTTCTATCAAGTTGTTTTTCCATGTTGTCATAACTGGTATCACACTGCCAAATAAGAACAACCTTAGACATGTCCGTCAACACAAGCCAACATCTCTGATTTATTGGGGTGATGGATTACCAAAACTCTGTCCAATAAAGTTTACTTGTCTTCAGGAGGAGAGAAGGATTCTCACTGTGGCTGAACAAAGTACAACAGTCTGTTGTTTCAAATAAAAATGAATGGGTATACCATGTCTTTTTTTCAAACCTCATCTTTCTGTTAAAGGGGTAGTTCAGGAGCTCTGAGGTGGTACAGTGGCTGGCAGTAGATGGCGGTCAGCACACACCGGAGAAAAGTAACGTACTGTTGTGGATGTTGGCGGCGGTGTGCGCTATATTTAGGATTATCAGCCATAGAACTGAAGTAAAAGTGAAAACTATCGATACTGTTTTTGTCAACGGAGACCTGTGGCTTTAAAGAGAGCATAGATGAGTTTCACTCTTACTTCAGCTCACCGTCTGAAAGGTTGTCTGGCGGCAGGGTAAAGAAAATATTCTAAATATAGCGTACACTTAAACAGATATAGATTTTTTTAAAGTGGGCCTGTCTTTTAGGAGGCTGAGATATGGTTTGCTGCTGCCCGTCCACAGTAGTACATAACTCTGCTCTCGTGTCGGTACTTATGCCCGCTTCTCCGAACTGGGGGCTGGCCGACTGCCATCTACAGCGAGTAATACATTGACTATACTTAAAAACACCCAAACTATCAATTTAATAATGAGGGATTGTCAAAAACAAATATCATGCAAACTTTCCTACTATGGTCTGGGCCGCAAAAAAAAATCAAACTGCAGGGGTGAAATTACCCGCACTGTTTATTCCAAAGAGCAATAAAACCCAACATTTAGTGCGGCAAACATTTCTGTTCTTGGAACTCTCTCCTCGCTGAATGCAATGAAATAAACATTTATTCCTGTAGCCAATGCAATTTACAAGTAAGGGACAGCCTGTGGCTAAAGAGCAATAACCGCTCATACTGATGATACAGCCTGTAGTGAGTGAGATGGAGAAGCAGCCGGCCTGGACAGTCATTTGACTCATTGTTTGTATTGCAAGACTTGCTATGGGAAATGTCTACTCTCAGGCTTCTCATTCTGAGGCCTTACAATCATTGTTTGTCAGTGTTAGTCATCCTCTCGCTCTCTCTCCCTTACACTCATACCTTTCCTTCGTCGCCTCGTTCACGATCTCGCCATGTCTGCTTTCTCCCAGGCGACCCCTGAAGCCTTCTTGATCCCAAACAAAGGTAGACCTCTTGAATTGGCTTCAGGGGGGGAAAAGACGAAGAGAATGTAATGTATCTGTTTCTATCCAGGCAGCCAGTGGGAACAAATATTGACATGTAATTCTTTTTTCTCTCCCCTCCTTGTCTGTGGCCAGACCTCCGCCTCCTTGTCTGTGGCCAGACCTTGCAGCTGTGAGGGAGAGTGGGAGGGAGAGTCGGTGTCGCCGGGGAGACCGACATGAATGATATATATTTTTTCCGTCTTTTCTCCAGCTTCTCCCCCTGCTCCTTCGCTCCTCTGCGTGCTCTTTGCTTTTCACGAGGCTGCTCGGCTTTTGCTCACGTCCTGTTGCCGATCCCGCCGGTGAGAAAGCGAAGCCCTTTCCAGCAAGGTAAATAACCATTAGTGGGTGAGTGAGTGGGAAAGAGGGGACATGGCGAGAAAGACGGGGGGAGAGATGAAACTTGGAGAAGGTCATTTGTTGCTTTTTCAATATCCTCAAGCCCCCACCTCCCTTGTCACACCTTTTATTTTATCCAAGTGCCTATTTGTCTTTACTTGAATTGTGTCTTGACTTGAGCGAGAGAAGCCCGGGCCTTTCACGATTCACGGCTTGTAATATAAGAACACAATGGCTGCTTCTCACGAGGTTGTACAATTTCTCATTACGTCCCTTTTATTTATCTTGCCCGCTCAGAGACACAGACATAGGGACGAGGAGACAAAAAGACAAAAAGACGGGAAGAGACGGTTTTATTTCATTATTTAAGCGCAATATCCTGTAGCGGGAGGTCGCGATGTGACATATCCATTGGCCCGAGCCCGGCTGGCTCACATTGGACACATATTATTGATCACAGTTGCTGCTGGTCGCCTTGGTTGCTTTAACTCGGTCTGCCCTCAGTTCTCCCGTCTGCCTTTCTTCCACTGTGTGTTGGCGTCTCCCCACCATCCTTCTGCCTTTCCCAAGCAACCCCACTTCTCATCTTCCTCCATCTGCCGCCCCTCTCTGCATCCCCTTCTGCTTCGGGCCACCATCCCTCTCACTTTCGTCTCTTTGTCCATGGCAGCCCTCTCTCCCATCAGACATGCCTCTCTCCTCCTCCGTCTCTTTGAGTGTCCTTTGGACACACTTGTGGACGAGGCAGGGGCTCTCCTGTGCTCGGAGGTTATGAAGGAAAAACAGTGAATCAGGTTCAGGGCCGTCCAAGTGTTTGCTCGGCATCGGAGCACCCTCGCTCGTTTGTGGATTTCATGAATAATTGATTAAATAATGGGAAATGTAATGAGGGAGATGTTTTAAAATTCAAATTCAAATCAAACAACTCCTCAGCTCCTCAATAAGCAGATCTCTGCGGTGATTGGCTGAAGGACGGGGCTGTGTGACTACAGTGTTCATTGAGGCAAGGAGGGAGGAGATTAATTTGAGGATATTTATGGGGGTTGCATGCACACAGGTGAGTTTGTGTGTACACAAAACGTCAAGTTCAAGCAAGTCAACCTTGACATCTGTGTCTGCATTAGGTTGGGGCAATGTTGAAATTCCCCATATGACGATATTGCTTGAAGAAAAACAACTATATACCGAAATACTTGTCCAAAAGCTTAAGAGAGAGGTGCACATAGATATAAATAGCAAAGGACTGGAACCGCTTGGGTAGCTATACCCAAGAATAGGCACAACGTATAAGGAGTAAGAGCTATTTTACACAAGGGCTTGCTGAGATTTATAAATCAATGGTAGTAACTGCCCTTGTACAGTCTTTTTTGTATTTTATTGCCTTTTAAAAAGCTCTGATGATTAAGTGTTGATGGCTCGCCGTGGAAGGAGTTGGAAGTTTTGGTCCGTCTGCTCTTTGAGGATGGAGTCGGTGGCAGACTTTGTCTGTCGGATGTTGAGTTTCAAGATGGAAGCGGAGATTTGTGGCGTTTCCAACCTCTGTCCCGACTTGTTTCACAGCCTGCAAATCATTCGGTGTACGTTTTCTGGCTAACTGCTAACGAGTGCAAACATCTACAACTATAGTTCAAAGCTTCATTCATAGCGTTGACGCTCAAATTATCATTATTAATAACTGACAGAAACATTCCACCTTCTCTTCCCACTCTCAAAATGCACGCGCAGCTAACGACTCAGCACTTTCTCTTCTTCTCTGTGTTATCTGAGTTCTCAGTTCAAAAAGTCAAACTACATGCAAAACATTTCCCAAAACTCAAAACATGTTTTTATCGCCCCAAAATACTCCTGCTTCAATTCATATTTATTGATGCTTTTCAAAAACTACCTTTTCACTGCACTCAGACTTTGTGTACTCTTCCGCACGCATCTGTATTAACAAGGAGGTAACCAGACAGAACCATGAATTACATTTATATAGCCACAATAAGAAAATCAGACGCATGCTAGCAGGTATTTTTTCTTTATTATTCTCTTATGCGACAACAATGCGGTGAAGCCCAGAGAAAGCAAAGGGAATAGGAGGAAGAGTCAGAGTATAGCTCGATCACGATGCATGTGGCTATGCTCGGCGAGTGTGTTGTGTGCGTGAGAATGAGCGGGAAAGTCTCGAGGTGGATTTGCATGTCTGTTTCCTACAGAGCCTCGGTATACGTCGTGTGCGTGTGCTCTCGTGTGCCCGCCGCTACCGTGCATGTCCATTAATGTCACACTCCGGCGCCGGTGTCAGACGCCGGTGTCCCGGGGCAGGGGGGAAAAAAGGACCCGCAATAGGAAGCTGCACCGCATGGAAAAGAGCATGTCACATCCATGTTCACTCGGCGTCTGCAGCGCTATCCTTCACTCTGCTGCACAGCTCATTTCATTTATTGTCCCCTCACTCTTTTTCCACTTACTTTTCTACTCTCTCTCTCTCTCTCTCTCTCTCTCTCTCTCTCATTCAGGCATTTCGGCCTCTCTCTCTCACACTGCCATGGCACAATGCAGGGATCATTAGTGACTTAATGGAGGTAAACATTTTCTGCAGGGGGCAGTAACAATGGCAATGAGAAGTACTCCAACCCTCCTCTGGCCTCCTCTTCCTCCCTGCTTCCGTCCATCCCCCTTTTTTCTTCTCCTTTTCTATCTTGTTGACTCTGCTTCCTGCCCTCTCTCCTCTGCAGTGACAGTGACACTGAGTGCTGTGTGCAAGAGTGGTCCTCCTGTCTCATTTATACTGATATTGGACTCAGTAGCAGGTATGTGTGTGTGTGTGTGTGTGTGTGTGTGTGTGTGTGTGTGTGTGTGTGTGTGTGTGTGTGTATGTGTGTTTTGACATGGGAACGACCATCACTGCCAAAAGACTGCATAAGCGCACCGCGGTGTGACACATCGGCAAGAACAAACGCAGGTGGGATGCTTACACACGCATGAGCTGACAATATTGCGCACGAGTGTGAGTGTGTGTGTGTGTGTGTGTTTCTTCAACCGAGCAACTCTCTGCCAGTTTATTTTGGGCGATATGGTCGCATGGAAAAAGGGGTAGCGAAATGGTGATTCAGTGACACATAGCCAAGGACTTATGGAAAAGAAGAGAGGAAATGATAAATAATAAAATCCCACACACATTCTATACACATGCACACACACACACACACACACACACACACACACACACACACACACACACAAACAAACACACACACACACACACACACACACAACCTTCTTGATGTCAGCATTTTAAAATCATGAGCATCGCTTCAGCAAAAATTGTGATGTATGCTATACCTGCAACTGGCTTAGGGGCCAGTTGCAGGGTCATTAAACCCTGAAAGCAATGAATGATGCACATGTAGTAAAGGAAGAATGTTAATGATGTGTGGGAATTTGAGTTGGCTTTTCAATAAAATATAGAATAATATATAATTACGCATAAGATAAATCTTCACAGAATTTACTGCGTATGGGCCTAGATGACATCATCAACTGACATGAGTTCACGAAGCTTGAAAAAGGTTAAACAAGTGTTGCTCTGACTTCGCCTCGAGGGAACCTTTATATAATTAACCATCCATCCATTATCCGAACCGCTTATCCTGTTTAGGGATGGCGGGGCGCTGTAGCCGATCCCAGCTGTCATTGGGCGAGGGTACACCCTGGACAAGTCGGCAGTCTATCGCAGGGCACATATAGAGACAGACAACCATTCACATTCACACCTACGGGCAATTTAGAGTCCAAGTAACCTAAGATGCATGTCTTTGGACTGTGGGAGGAAGCCAGAGGGAACCCACGCTGACACAGGGAGAACACTCAAACTCCACACAGAAGGACCTGCCAGACTGGCATCCGAACCCCGGCCCCCCTTGCTGCAACGCGACAGTGCTAGCCACTACACCACTGTACAGCCGTATATTTAACCATATGTTACGATAAATCAATTGCGATGCATTTAATGACTGTCAGGTGACTCATAGCACTAATATCCAATTGGCACAATGAACTCTTCGAGGACAGAAATGAACGACGGCAATATCGCTATTGATTTGGTTTCAAACCATTGCCTCCAACATCACAGTGTTGTGCACACATCACGTTGCTGATTAGGCACAACTAATGGGAATGCCTTCATGCGGGGAGCGAGGCGCTAATGAATGCAAGAACATACAGTAGTGTGACTCAGATTTGCGCTTCACATTCGCCACATCTCAACTCGACACCTGGGTAGAGGAGGTCTCAATGTGCAGAGTGGAGGAGCAATGGAGGAGCAATGGAGGAACGATGGAGGAGCAATGGAGGAACGATGGAGGAGTAATGGAGGAGCGATGGAGGAGGTGCATCGACAGCACCTTGCTGAGACACTTGAAGTGTTTTTTTTATCTTTTAATATGTCACCCATCTGAATACACACACTCATACGGAGCAGTTCCCTCACTAATTGTGCACATTATTGATGCACACCGGGCGCCAAGTCGCACATTTCTGGCATTACATTTTGAGGGTATAGATTTGGCTCATTAATATGAATGAGGTCTGCTCCGCTCTGTGTTTCCAGTCCATCTGTAAGATTCACAGAGGAGCATGTGGGTTGTCATGCACACACACACACACACACACACACACACACACACACACACACACACACACACACACACACACACACACATACACACACACACACAAGATCCACACACACTCCAGATTTACTGATTTAGTGCACACATCCAGACGCAGAGACACAGGCATAAACACACACACACACACACACACACACACACTGGCTCAGTGTGTATGGCCTGACAACTCTCATCCCTTTATTTACCCAGCGTTGTGCCCTGAGTCCCTCCACGCCTCTCTCTCTCCTTCCATCCTTTTTCTTCTTCTCCTCCTTTAATACGAGTAGCCTACAGTTACCTCCTCCCGAATCGCTGCCTGCTGCCACAAATCCCGGTGAAAAGACAGAGGGAGTCGGTGGAAAAAGAGAGGCAGAAAAACACTGAAAGGAGGGGAGGCATTAGTGTGGGTCTCTCTTTCTTTCCCTGCAACAAAAGACCAGTGGGCATCCATCTCAGGCCTATCTGTTGACACAGGGCCACGCAACGAGCAGCCAGCTGGCTGGATCAACACGAATGAAAAATAGTAGCGTCACAGTCACAGCCACAGCCACACGCACGGCGGCAGCGACAACTATGACAACAGTTGCTCCGACAAAAAACACAACAAACATAAACAAGGAAGCTCTTCGCAACAAAAAAAGAAGAAAAAAAGAAAAAAGAAAAGCACAGAACGCGTGCAACATCGAAGGTTGCAATCACAACAATAAAAGCATCACAAATAAGAAAAATAATCACACCTGCTGCAACAACGACAACTTCTTCTTTCTTTCAATCATTTTATTGATTCGTTTTTTACACAGTTACACATACCTCATATTACACATAACCTCATATTACTAGACAGCAAAAGACAACAACAAATGAATCAAAAGAAAAAATACATAACAGCATAACATCCAACTATACGAACAATCAGACAAGGACAGAAAAACACGGACATAAATTGAACATAAATCATCATAAATCATCATCCTCCATATTGAACCTACTATAACAATTGTATTTATCTCATACTAGCCTCTTCTTCTTCTTCTTCTTCTTCTTCTTCTTCTTCTTCTTCTTCTTCTTCTTCTTCTTCTTCTTCTTCAAAAATAGTGTAACCTGCTGCAGCTCCAACCATAGCAACGGCGAAGAAAAAACATACACAACCACCACCACCTCCTCCAAAAATTGCAATGTCTGCTACAACTATTATTATGCTTGCAACCACTCTGGGTTTTATGGCAGTTATCCCCCAACATCACTTTTCCATTCTACTCTTATGTGTCTCTCATGCCTCCCTCTTATCCATTTCGCAGCTGTGTTGGTGGGAACATCTGAAAAACACTAAATCCGAGATTTTGTGCGCAGGGGCAAACAGCGCCCCGTCATTTCTCTGCCATCCCCTCTGCCCCCGCTCATCTTCCCTCTCCATCTCACCCCTTCCCTCCTCTCCTCGCAGCCATCAAGCACGGCAATCAGGCGAGATCTTCAGCGAGCGCTGGGAGGGTGCAGGGAGCATGAAGAGGAGGAGAGAGGGAGGAATATTAAGGACATCGACGGTAGAGTGCAGCGGCTTGACATTTAAGGCGAGAGCCGACTGGACTCCACGGGTAATGATGGCACTGGCAGTGGCTTGACTTCTTCTACATATGCGGGTCACACCGGCGTTAATGTAATAATCTGGAACATTTCTCAAGCATCGATGGTCCCAGTTCGTAGAAAAAAAGAGTCTCTATTTGTTCTTGAAAAATGAAAAGTACTGGTGAGGTGTGACTTCAACCTCAGCTTGTATTAATTCAACCAACTTCAACCAACTGGAGTATAAAAGAATTGAGGAAAGCAATTGACGGCAGAGAACATGTTCTTTGCTCCTATCAGCCGAGATTA
The DNA here is from genome assembly GCF_910589615.1 of Taurulus bubalis. Taxonomy (NCBI): domain Eukaryota; kingdom Metazoa; phylum Chordata; class Actinopteri; order Perciformes; family Cottidae; genus Taurulus; species Taurulus bubalis. The sequence goes on from NC_136591.1 coordinate 12,121,478, forward strand.
AATATTTTAGTATTCACCAGTTTCATTGCAAGGAGATGGAGTCAAGTAGACTTGAACTAAATTACCTATTTTTGGAAGGCAAAACAAATCTAAAAATGTCCTTGACTGAAAAATTCCAAAATCAAAACAGACAGTTGGGGAAATAAATAATGAATTAATTATGTTTTCACTTCTAAATCAGTGGATTAGATAATGGAGCTGTTTAAGACATTGTTCTTTCATGCCGCATTAGTCAATTGTTTCTGTGAAACCAAGGGAAACTGCAATGGCAGGTGGTCGTCCTCAATGAGTTCATCAGTATGAATGGCCCCCGTTAAATTACACTGTTATTCCATCCATTGTTATTATGGAAATATTGATTGGTGCAACTTTAAAAATACATTCCCTGGTTCTTCTGGAAAAGGCTCTGTTTTTTCTCCCAGCTCACCGATGTTTTAAATCTCCACTATGAACGGTTTGACAAACATCAACGGGGATTTCAAGAATTACCAGAAACACTGTAAATAATCATACGAGTACGCCGGGGTCCAAATAAAAGCCGTCTGTTCGTGGTGTGTTTTCACATGTTTGGCCCATGAAACTGATTCTAAAAAAAACGTTGTAGCCTCGACGATAGTCAGAGCCTCAAATAAGGAAGCTACAAATTCTAAAATGTGGATGCTTCAAACACACACACACACACACACACACACACACACACACACACACACACACACACACACACACACAGATCTTCAACAATAGCCCCAGTGTTTCAAGGTGGAGACGAGGACGGTCACAATATCAGATCACTCCACGATTATCATGGCCAAAATGATTCACAGTAATTATGTTTTCGCTCAAACTTTGTCTGTTGTGCGTTTTTTTATGACATGAAATTAATTACACTCCAAATGGGAGTTGCAAGGAGGTGGAGAGAGAGTCTATAACCATTTAAGAAGCGCTCGCTTATTTACACAATATCAATACATGTATTATTAACAAGATATCAAGATTTCCTTTCATAAATATCACTGCCAATATATCTGGACACCCAAGATGAGTGTCACCAGTTCAGGATCTGATATATGTTCACAATCTCCCCTTCTGTTCCCGAAGTTATGGTGTTGATATACTAGCCAGAAAAGATGTCAGGGTGAAGTTGACCTTTGACCTTTGAACAAAGTCGAATCAGTACATCCTTGAGCCCAAGTGGCCGTCTGTCCCAAATGTCAGACATCCCGTTCACAAGAGTGGGACGAACAGAATGTGTCGACCCACAGCTCTCTCCGGGGTCATAAAAGTGACTTTCACTCATTTGTATATATTTTAATTCATTCCATCTTTGCAGTGTTTTCGCATCTTCACGGAAGAATGGAACTTTCCATCCCAGTCTAGCTGGACCAAATGTTTCTAGGCCGGCGGGCTGGTGGAGACGGAGGAGGAGAGTGAGCGATGACGGGAGCAAACACAAGTCCGTGGGGGAGGGAAGAGGTGCGGAGGGGAACGGGGGAGAGAGAGGACGGAGATAAGACGCAGTGAGGGGGGCAAAGCGGCGAGAAGTGACGAGAGCTGATCTCTATTGATCACCACAGACAGCTTCATTATCAGCACTTTACTGGACACAAGATTGAATTCACAACCACTTCCTTCCGTGTGTATGTGGGTCTATGCAGTACCGAGTACATTACTTTTCACATGTAGTCTGGTGGAGACTCAAGCTGATGGTATCAATCCAGTTATTCGACTCTTCCACTCTATAAAAAACACAACTCATTTTGCTTTAATACTGAAATGTATTGTAATCAGATTACTATAATCCCATTACGTTGAATCCCTGGTGTCCTACATGTGTTCGCTGTGGATGTACCCCTGCAGCCCTCCACAGCCGTTACTGTGGGCGTCTTCACCGGACGGCACATTCATGACTTAATGAGCCGTCTCTCCGAGAGCCGGAGAAAGTATTGAACGATCGAGGAGGACCGTGAGAGAATGAAAGGAGGGAGGAGAGAACAAAACAACAAAATTGTCTTTTCTTAGTGACAGCAGCAAGGCCTCCCTCTGCTCCACGCTTTTGAAGGATTCTATTATGAATACAGTTTTTGAAGGTCAATATCTATGTCAGTACAGGAAAAAAAATACTTGTTTTTCTGCACTGTGGCAGTGACGACCAGTAACTAAGTACATTTACTCAAGTACTCGACTTAAGTTCTACTTTGAGATGCTTGTACTTTAAAAGCATTAATCAACATGCATGATAATGAGATGAGAAGGTCGATAACAGATTGTTTAATCTGTCCAAAAGACATCATTGGCGGGAACCAGTGATTTCCTGGAGTCTTTGTGGGTTGCCTGGCAACTGCATGCACGCAGACAATAAATAGTCCGGCACCTAAACACCTGTAACTTGCTGTTTTTACAATTGTTTTGGTCTTTGTACTCCAGCTGTATGTTTAAAGTACAGACATGAGAGTGGCATCGATCACTTTTGTTGATACAAAGTAAACCCACCTTTTAATATGTATAAAATAAAGCTTCGCCTCAAACGACTACAGCGTCAAAATACTGCTGACATTAATGCTTTAGTAGATCAAATCAAGTTATAGTACCTTATATGATTACATTTTGGTGATAGAACTGATGGTACTTTTGTTAATTGATGAATCGGCAAATGGAAAATTAATTGTTGAAACATCTGAAATGTGAGGATGTCTTGGTTTAATTAATTTATTGAATCTTTTTGATCTTGGTAGATGTAATATCTTTGAGTTGTAGACCGTTACCAGGACATATCAAGTAATGTTAAAACAACTTGTGCTTGAGGTTTTTTACACTAAATGAGTAATCCAACACTGGACAACAGAAATCAATAAAAAGAACAATAGACCTCCACAGCAGACAATTTCATGGCACGCACAATGGAGGACTCTGAACAACTTTATTAATAATATGTTTATTTTTATTTACACAGTGGAAAGATTTCTTCTGTGGAAAATGCCAATTGTTAGCGGCAGCCAGACAGATACTGAAGTCAAACATTTTTTCTGGAGAACTGGTACGAGCAACAGAGTGGACATTAAATATATAGAATGTGGAGTAGAATAAAAGGTCCACATGTGCACTGAGCATGATGCCCAATATGACCAAGAACAAGGCAAACTCCTGGGACTGAAAGGCTGCATTAGCTCTGTTTTTAAGGCTTTCTCTCATCGGAGTCCTGCAATAAAAGCGGGGAACATTGTCCACTCCACATCCAGCAATTACATCAATGAGTACAGCATCTGAATGCATTGAATAGTCAGCAGATAATATGGCGGAGGGAAGGGAAACAGGGTATATTGCATGTTCACTTCAAACCTTCTTTCTTTCCCTTTCAGCACTCCCCCCCCTCTCTCCTTCCCCACACACTCTTCGCCTCATATCTTCCTTTCATTACCTGGAGAGGAAGCGGCGGAGGGGAGGGAAGGGGGGGTGAGATTGAACGTAGTTAGTGGTTGCTGGAGTTAGCGGTGTGTGTGTGTGTGTGTGTGTGTGTGTGTGTGTGTGTGTGTGTGTGTGTGTGTGTGTGGGGTGTGGGGGGGGGGGGGGGAGAGAGGAGAGGGAAGAAAGAATGAGCGAAGGTTGGCAAGGAGTTGCCTTGGCAACGGGGAGCGGGGCCCTCGTTAGCCCAGCAGGTGCTAATAGGGATAACGAGGGAGTGTTGTGGGGGGAGCAGAGAGGGAGGCAAGACCTTTACCTCTCCCAGCATCCTTTGCTCCAGTATACTCTCTCTAGCTGCTCCTCTTCCTCTTTTGCTTTAAACCTCATCTTCTTCCCTTTTTTTAACCCTCCTCTCGTCCTCCCTATACGTCTCCCCCTATTTCTTACTCTTCTTCTGGTTCCATCCATCCATTCCACTTGAAGTATCTCTCACCATTTCAGCTGCACCGGTTGCACTCATTTCAACAACTACCGGACCTATTTTCCCCCACTCTCTCTCTCTCGCTCGCTGTCTCTTCATTTCCACTTTTCTTCTCCAATTCATTTTTGCCTCCCTCTTTAAGCCTCGTCCTCTTTTCCACCCCTCCATCCTGTCCTCCATCCAGCCTTACAGTACTTCAAGATGGATGGAAAATAAAGTCCTCCAGCGGCTCTTGAGATGAAGAAAAAAGAAAAAGAAAAGAAGGCAAAGAGACACAAGGAAATAAAAGCTGAGGGGATTGTGAGGGCAAGGGAGGGAGAGAGGGAAGATGGAGACAGAAAGTGAGACAGAGAGAGGACATTCAAATCAATACTTGTGTTTGTCAGGTTGTATTTTTCTGCTGCCTCGTGTTTAGTCCTCCCCCTGTACTATTTGTTCTCAGTATCTCTCTTGCTAAACACACACACACACACACACACACACACACACACACACACACACACACACACACACACACACGCTCACTCCGGCCATGAACCCAGCAGCTGCCGCCATTTCAGGTTGTTTTCTCCTGCTCAGAGCTCTTTCTCCCTCGGCTGCCCTGGCCATTTTGCCGTCTCCGACAAAGCCTCTTCATCCGGCATTCACCGAGAGGAAGGATCTTCCACTGCCGTTTCATGAATTTCGAGTTCATACAACCTGATGCTAATTAAAACACGAGTGCCCAAGGCCTGGCCACTTATCTGCACAAAGCAAACACAGGGACTCCACATCAATGCTGCCAAATGTGTTCTGCCACAAATATGTTCACTCTTCACAAAACAGCATTCTGAGGATGATGGAACATGCAACATCCAACAATTTTCCAAGGTCAGTTCTGTTAAGGGAGATAGAGACGTTTGGTGGTTATGCATCCATGTCTCACCAGTAAATCACAAGCTAACACTATGATTGCCGACTGGTCGGGAGAAAGAAGACTGACCTTTTAGTAATTTTGTATATCTGATGCAGGCTGCATCCACAGAACAGACAGGATAGCCCAAGGTACATCTGCACCTTTACCCAAATGCAAATCTCTCCCTTGCTCTGTTTTTTTTTCGGGATGCAAATCCCAAAACAGAAGCTCCCTCTATATATACAAACACAGCCTGGCTGTGAAGTCGCTCACCCAATATCCTGGAGGAAAAAAAAACAGCCCCACATGCTCGACACTCGGCCCCATCTGTTAACATACCTGCCAATTCTCTCGGTTTACCGTGAAAACTCACATTTTGTGTCTTAGCTGGCATCTCGGGGGCCACGAAAAGAGAATCTCATGGATCGTCACACTACCAAACAAAGTCAAACATTTTATTTCTTTTTTAAAGAAGCAGAGCATGTTGTAATCTTGGCTCTACAGTGCTGGTGCACGTGCCTTTGAGTGAGGTGGTGATCGCACCGGGAAGCAGTGTGGCCGGGTAGTTCCCATTGTCTGCTGTGTTCAAGGCATCAGGCGGCGGACCTCCAGAGCGTTGTGTTACAACGATTCCGAGATTTCTTTATTTTTTACATCACCTTACTCCCTGTTTCCCTTGCAGTTGTGTTGACAGGTATTTGTTAAGTGGTCGTGAAAATGTTCTGCAAGACACTAAAAGGAAGCAACGCATTGATTGCTAACCTCAAATTGCAAGTCGACTCGTTTGGTTTGATGCTCTGAAATGGACTGGCGTTGTCAACAGTCGCCGAGGTTTCTCCCGAAACATAACAACGCTGTGTGTGTGTGGAGGCCGATAATTCTCTTCTTCTGCTTGTTTAAATTCCAGCAATCTGTTTGGTAGTTCGCCTGTTTAGATAGAGAATAGAGAACAGACACAGGGAGGCATGGCATGGACACAAGAAAGAGCTTAAATCTGGTATTCATAATCTATACATACTGTATATAATACAAAGCTATTTCTTCCAACAACTTGACACAAACAACAAACACATACAGTAGTTTTTTTATTATTATTATTAATGACGTCCCTCCACTGGAGCGACTGACATGTTTTACATTTTAATTGAGAATACTTTTTACTTGGTGTCTCTCCTGCATTGTTGATATCGGGTTAAGTTAATAGCTGAGTTTACCCGACCTAACAGCTATAGTTTAAAGTCATTTTGAGCCTCTTTCCCACTGGACAAAAAAAAAAAAAAACACCCACTAACAACAGGCTTTTGTCTTTAGGATAAAAGATTACAATCTGTGTTTGTTCAGGACAAACCACGACACACTAACCATCTATTGGCCCTACCTCTGGTTGGCAGCGATCAAATCATAAATGAAAAGGTGAAATAGTTATCTATAGTATAATTAGTAATTAGTAATAGTTGCTCGTAGCCATGATGCAAAAAATATTAAAGAGTTTAATAATTTACCAACGTTTTGGCATGGCAGTCTTCTCCAGGGTCAAAGAGAGAGTAATGTTGAGTAAAATAAAGACACTCAAATCCGTCTTTGTTAATCGTTCCACAGTAGCAGCGTTCATCAACTTAAACCAGGTTAGATATGGAAGGGACAACACTCCATTTTACCCTGCTGATGACTGTAAAACAAACTTCAATATAACAAATTATCTACCCACTGTCAGGGCGACTAACCCTGTTTCCCGGCGCATTCGTGACATTAAACGTGACAGAAATGATATTTGTCTTTACTGGCAATGGGAAAGAAGTCTACTCCCTACTTTTAGTCGGTTTTCCCACGTTGCATACACGTGTTGGTTGGAAAAGATTATTAGATTGCAGATAAGCCCAAACTCAATATATATATATAGCTTACAATGATACAAGTGATTATGAGAAGATGTATATGTAACACAATGAAATATATGATATTAACAATGAAAATGTAGGTTTTTATCTCTACACAAAAAATTCTAGTCCTGGACTTGATCTGTATTTGTTTAAATGACAAAAGATTGTGCATTTATTCCTTAACAAGCTGTATCTGCATAATCTCATCAAATCTTCTGAAGTCAATGCACACAACAAACATTGCATCGTTGTATTTACTCTGCAAAGTTGTGGTGGTCACGTGACTCAATTTCGCCTCACGAATTCCGCCATTTCACGTTTCCGGTCAAAGGTCAACGGAACCACCTCGACAAAGAACTGCAAACTGAACTTCAAGGTAAGAATAAAGCTAGCAATGTACAGTGAGTTGGTTAGATACAGTCTTTACATGTTAGCAAGCAAATTTAAGTTGAATTGACTTACAAAATGAAGTTGACTTTAATTACAAAGTTGATATTACTTGGAAAATTGATTCGCTGCATGCAAAAAAATAAGTCATTTATATAAAAACCAGCACAAGTAATACATTTATGCAAAAAGCTTCCTAGATTTTATTAAGTAGATCAAGGTGGATATTGTTATCAGTGAAGAATCATGTCATCCAACACCGTTAACATTGTATCAGCCCCTCCTCCGCTCCAACACTCACCTGTTGGCTCTGACTATTTCCCCTCAAGGGGGGAATTCATTGTTGCCACGCCCTGTTTGCAGACATAAGTGCATGCTGCTGGGAGCGATGAGGTCAGAGCACACATGCCAAACATTAACAACTCTATCAACAAATTATCCACTCCTTAGTTGGCTGTATGAGCAATATTTTGCCTTGCACTGGAAGAATGTGCAAACCCACACATTTTAAATAATGATAACAACTTATTATTACTGATGAGGAAAAATTGCTGGCATTGAATAAACAGTGGGAAAGCTCTCATCATTGGATAGCTATATGATCAAACTCCAATCCCCTTAGAAAACTTAAATTTGTATTCTCCACCGCTCCGATAGTTTCAGTCCTTCGTGCTTACATCGCTGGGGAAATGTATGAACTCATATGCTGCAAAGCACTTCAGAGTGCCCGCCACTTAATGGCATATTATGCATATATTGTGTATGCGAGTAAGATAGAGGACACATAAGTAAGTTCAGTGATGCACAAACCAACAAGGACACTGTAGCACACACACACACACACACACACACACACACACACACACACACACACACACACACACACACACACACACACACACACACACCACAAACACACACACTTATGCAGCGGATCCTGGATGAATAAACCAGTGATGCAGAGGACTAACTCAAGGACTATCTCTCTCTCTTTTGTCTCTCTCTCTCTTCCTCTCTCTGTTTCCCTCTCGCACTCCACAAAAATAAACCAGGTGTGCATCTGGCGTTCCCTCCTCCTTCTACCTGCCTGTCACCTCGGGGATGATGGAATGAGTGAATGAGAGAGAGAGGGTGAGGGAAGAGGAAATTCCCAGCAAAGGAGACAGGAGTACAGACATTCCTGGGGTGTGAATGGGAACAACCCCTTGCCTTTTATCCTGCGTGGAATCGGGTCCAAAATGCTGGGGGGCAGATATGATCCTGAAACTTACTCACACACACACACACACACACACGAGCACAGCGTCTTCTGAAACAGCTGGACAAAGACATCATCTGTCTTGGTTGTCAGCTTACGCCCCTCGCTTCTCAACAACAACACCAAAATGCACATGTACGCCAGGGCGTGCACACACTGGATGAAATGTGTGTGTGTGTGTGTGTGTGTGTGTGTGTGTGACACCCTCCCACCTCCGCTAAATCACATGGACAAACACACATTCGTCCTTCGCTCTCATCTCTCTATAATAGTAGGATAGGGACGTCATCTGTCACACTCAACTGTCAACTGCCCAAACACAGCCACCCACCTGTCCACGCACACATACACACCTCAAAACCTGCACATACACGCACACGCACAGACTAAACAGATGCAACCGCATCCCCTCACACATCATAGCATTTCTATCTGTAAACACTCCAATTACCTGAGAGCAGCATGAGGTCTGGGGGGAAATTGCTGCTTCATTATCATAGCAGTTATTATGTTAACCCACGTGTCAGAGTCATGGCCACACACACAGTTACACATAAACACACACACACACACACACACACACACACACATGTTATGATGGGGTCACGCTATAGGGCTGACAGCACTTCCATATGTGGACGGACGGTCATTACAGCAACATACATGCATTCAGTAGGAGAGGAAAACGGATGTAAATATGTGTGTGTGTGTGTGTGTGTGTGTGTGTGTGTGTGTGTGTGTGTGTGTGTGTGTGTGTTTAAAACATCACGAGAGAAACGCACAGAATTCCACTTCATATGGGAACAGACATAGTGAACAAGCTGCAGCCTTTCTGGACAAACACAAAGGCAGGTCTACCACAGGAGCCCTCCTCTGTAACGTATTGTCCAATATTCTGTAACTACGTTAAAGCGCTATAACTGCTAAGTGGCCGAGTGCTTCCTAACACACTTGATCCTACCGTGTTGGTTCTTTAAAGAGAAATATCTATGTGAAGGAAGGGGAAAGAAAGCGGCTTAAAAAAAAGAAACAGATATTGAGGAGTTGCTGTAGAGAACAGCTGGTGGTCTTTTTTCTGTTGAATGCTGGGAGGTTTTAAATCTTGTCCGCTTATACTGACAAATGCTGGAGCGCTTCTATTCTAGTTTATGATTTTAAAAAAAAACATTTTCTAGCCAGCACACTGACAGCCTCTTCATTACATGCTGGTTCATTTGTGCAGCCAACACAGAATAGTTTCCCGGAGACTGTTCTCATGGTGCAGGCAGTTTTTTGGACACCTCCCTGGCTTGTGATTGGCCACAGTGATATACTCCTTCATTCCCACTTGACAATGACTTTTTCTCTTGTGCTGGCGCAGCTTTATATGAAGGGAAATTGAGTGTAGAGAGAGCCATGGCTCAGCGAGATCTGCACGTGAGGGGTGTTTAGCCCTCTCTGACGGCGTTGGCTCCGTCATCCAGTCGACGGATTCAGCCAGCCAGACACACATTCAATAACATCCTGATCACCCTCCAACCCTAATACGGGCTCCATAAAATGCTCCACTGCCAGCTCAGCTCATAACGTTCAACATCACCAGCGGGAGGACTGAGGAACGCAGGGATCACATATTTTCATAGTCCCCTGACCTTGACAGTTGAAAGGTATTTGTTTGAGGATAATTCTCAAGTGTATTAACAGGCCCAGCGTTTCACGAGGCTGGTGGTATAAACACAAGCTGTGTTTAGGTTTGAATGGGCCCGAGCATTCCTGAATGACGGAGAAAGGCAAATAGCTGCTGGCAAGTGAGACAGTAGAATATAATATTGAATCTGCCCAAATATGGAAACAGCCATAAAACAATCACACCAACAGCAGGACTCTTTCAGGACAAGCGTTTTTTTGTGGGCGTCCAAGTGAGGGGATTGAAATGGCCCACATGCTTGTACTCGCACACACACACACACACACACACACACACACACACACACACACACACACACACACACACACACACACACACACACAGTAGAGGGTAGAAGACACATAATGGCTCAACAAAAAGCACCAGAGAGACAATTAGCTCTTACGCATGAATTCACAATGGATTACGTGGTGTGTGTGAGTGTATGTGTGTGTGTGTGTGTGTGTGTGTCTGTGTGTTTGTGTGTGCATGTTTACGTGACTGTTTGTATAAGTGTGCATGCATGTGCATTGCAGCTGGCTGTATGCATGCCAGTCCACTTGTTTGCTCACCAATCAAACACACGCCACTTGTGTGTGCATTGTAGCTGTCACTCTTCTCCTGCCCAAAACACACACACACACACACACACAAACACACACACGGGTTGCATGTTGTAGCGTGTGTGTCATCCACAGACACAGTCGTCGCCATCGTCGTCGTCCTTCGTGGGTTGCGTAACAGCACGCTTTAGCCTCATTCTCCAGCAGCACATGGCACACTGACAACCAGACAACTAGCGCCCAGGCCTGGAGAGGTGCGCCTGCCCAGAACTGTGTGTGTGTGTGTGTGTGTGTGTGTGTGTGTGTATGTCTGCATAGTTGTGGCGTGTGTGTGTGTGTGTGTGTGTGTGTGTGTGTGCGTGTGTGTACTCTTTTATGTGACTGGGTGTGTAGCAATGTGGCATAATGAGTCTGAAACCACCCCAGGTGTGTATAATGTGTTCCAGCTCAAACTGTGTGATATCACACACAGATACACACAGCAACCACTGTTTCACAGGTGTTGCAGAGCTGATATGCATTTGTGTTCTCACACAAGAACAGATTTATACGAGTTACATATCTTTCACACTCACATGTGATCTGTGTGTTTGTGTGTGCGTGATTGTATATATATATATATATATATATATATATATATATATATATATATATATATATATATATATATATATATATTTGTGTGTGTGTGTGTGTGTGTGTGTGAAGACTCAGGTGTGGATTAGCAGGCTGAGGCTTGGGGAGCGAGCTCAGCACGCAGTCACTCCTGGGGGCTTGGCCGGGGTGACAGGGGTTAATTAACAATGGACGCGCACATACACACCTGCACGCACACACCTACACACCGCTGACCCGCGTGCCGGTTCATCCCCATGCGGAGAATAGGTGTAGGTCTAAGGAAGGCATGTGTGAACGGGAAAGGTGTGTGATTGGATGGCACAGATGTAGAAAGTAAATTGGAGTCAGACAGACAGGCGGAGGGGAGAGGTAGGAGGGCAACGCGGGAGACAGACGCGCAGACAGACAGACGCAAAGCAAAAGGTCAATAAACAGAGAGTAAGAGCGGCACAATGCAAACAGATGGAGACAAACAGGCAGAGGAGCAAATACGCCAAACTAGATTGAAACTAGAGGAAATAGATGGAAACTTCAGGGTTCAAGATATCATGAGACACTGCAAACTAAGGCTGGCAATCTCCGCGACCGAAAGAGGCCACGTGAAAAACAACATCTCTCTCTCTCTGCTGAGGTCAGACAGATTATTGGTTTGCTAATGTACGAGTCAGACCTTTGGGTGACATCTTTACCTCAAGCTGACGCAGTTTGATGAATTGGATATTTGAATAATAGATTGTATGGTTTGTATCGACGAGAACAACGTTGTCAAGTCAGGTTTGTTTTTACAGCCCGGCGTCGTCTTCAGTGTCTTAATGGACTCCATGTACTCAAGGCTCTAAGAGCCCTTTTAAAACAGCAGTTGTATAATGCAGCTCTGCTAAATGCCAGTTTGACCCATTTACATGAGACATCCATCAGAGGTGATGCCTTTGTTGGGAGCGTTCAGACTCCAGTCTGCAACTGCAGTTATTTCTTTTGAAATGTTTTATTCATTCATCAAGATTTACCAGATAGAACATTCACACTCATATCCGTGTATATTGTCCAGTGAGAACCTCGCATCTCCAAATCGATCAATAAAATATGTGATTAAATAACAATAAGACACACACATAACTCACTCTCTAAGAATATTCTAGACATGCAAGTGGAGTTCAATAAACCATAGAAAAACATGACAGAAGAAGGAAAATACTACCAAATCACTCAGTCGCTCTTGCGACAGGTGGCTAGATTACGTTTTAAACGTCTCCATCAATTTAGCATCGCATTGCTATAACCTCGCCGGACTCACGACGTCCAGTAACATTGTTTTTAAAGGATCAAATTCGACGCAGCAGAACAAACGATATCAAAATGTTCGTTTTACGCTCCAATTACTTGCCGAAACCTGCTGCCTACATTACCCACGATGCAATGCATACGCCGACAGATAACGGCTGATGGGGCCTTGGGTTGCGAGCCTGGAGCCGAGGTGAGCTCAATGCTGTCTAACACCCCCAGACTTTCTTTTTTTCACTTTTCAAACCCGTAGTTTTTAGCCCCAGCTGACGCCGACTCTTGTAACATCACTTGAGGCAATTTATCAGACTTCACACAGCTCCCTCTGGAGCCACAAAAGGCTTTATACAACTTTTTTCACCCATGCAGTACTTTGATGAGTAAAATCTGTGGGGTTTCCTTTCAGAGGCGCTATAAGAGGCATGGCTATTCACCAGAACTGAATAGTCTCCAAACCACAATAAACCAGCAGGGTCAAGGATCCGGGTCAGCTGACGTGATTTTATTCAGACGGAACAGCAACAACAACAACAACGCAGGTCTGTATAAAGTATACACAGAACAGGAAAAACCTTTGAGGAGATAAATTGGAATAAACCTCAGGAGAGGGAATTTAAGGAGAGGCTTTTCAATTTAGCTGCAACATCATATTCTAATCAGAGATTCTTCAAATGTGCATGAATTAATTATTATTATGATTATCATCCTCTGTTTCAGTGGATTTGGTGCAGAAGGTTTCAGTGGACCGTGTCTAATGCTGCTTCAGAGGCATTTCCAGTCTGGTTCAGTTCTGAGGGAAACTATTTTTAGGGATGCATGATATGGATTTTTGTCAGTCATTACCGATAACTTATAACTACCTGCTTCTCATACCGATAGCATAATCGACCATTTCAAATGTTTGTATTTTGAAAAGAAGTTCATTCATAACCTGTAGTTTATGCACACCTGAGGGTAAGAAAGGCTCAGATGTTGTGAGCAAAGACGGATAGTTAAATATTTCATAGCTCTGACCAAACCAAATCGAATATATTGTCAACACAACAAAAACAAAGAACACTGCTATTTCTTCAAAGGTTAATTTATTTTCTCTGGTAAATCAAAAATGTAGGATAGAGAGTGTAAACTGTGACTAAACCATATTTATTTAAAAATATATCACACCAGGTTGTTATTATCAGATCAGATAATAGTGTAATAGTGGATCACAATAACTCCATATATGATTTGATCACGATATTAATCCATTGACAGATGAGGAATCACCATTTTGAATTATCGCCCCGCACTACATAGCACCACCTACTGTTTTGGATGTATAGATGCTGCATTTGTTAAATCAATTATTTGTATTTTCAACCAATAATTTATCCGCTATAACTGCATTACCAGAATTATACATAATGATACAAATATCCTTATTGATAATGTATACGTTCCGATAGACATCGTGCATCCCGACTCTGACTGGATTCAAAGTAGAAAACACAGAACATAAGCTAGTTAAGACCGCAGTTAAACCGGGGACTCCACTTTTTTATACAATGGTTGATAGAGAGCTATCGATTCCTCTCATCGAGTGACGCCAGAAGTCTGTGTCTGTGCAGGTCAGTGAGTCATGAATCAGCGCTCGTTATTCAGCGAGAGAGAGAGAGAGAGAGAGAGAGAGACAGAGACAGAGAGAGAGAGAGAGAGAGAGACAGAGACAGAGAGAGAGAGAGAGAGAGAGAGAGAGAGGGAGAGGAAGAGGGAGAGGGAGAAAGAGAGAGAAGGACGAGACAGGTGGCCGAGTGACAGACAGACCTGCCGTATGAACGGCATACGTACCGGGTGCAGCAGTGTGGGCGCTGGGCAAATTTTAGGGAGGTCACGGCGGGAGAAATGGAGGTGATTCAGGCATAGCATCTCATATATAGGAGAGCAGAGATAGAGGACACACACACACACACACACACACACATACACACACACACACACACACACATGCATACGCAGATAGCAGACAGTCAGTGGGGAAATTACTGAGGGGTGCAAAGCGGGAGAGATGACGGCCGCCACAGAGAGAACGGTGAAATGTCAACTCAACACACACATTATGAAACACACAGAGAGAGGGGGGGATGCGGGGTGCGGGGGGGGAGACAGAAAGGTGCGAAAAGAGAAAGTGTGGAGTGTCTGTGTTTGTATCCGAGTGTCTGTGGGTACGTATATGCAAATGTGGGGAAGTGTGTGAGTGTACTGTGAGTACTGTGAGAAGGTGAGCGGGGGGTCATGCACAAAGACAAGGAAGGGAGATGATTCTAATGGGTGTGATCCCATTCAGAACGGCAGTCCTTGCCTATCCCTAAAAAATCACATTAAAATACAACAACTTTGAGTATAACTTCACGTCACTGAACACTGATGACAGACATAACCTCCCCATCACCTTAGTCCGCCAACCTTAATTTATCACTAAATTGCAGGCAAGGTGCACAATGTTATGCAGTTCCTATCTATCTAACACAATGTGTATAAGCACAGTTGCCACTAATTATGATGTTAATTATTCCAATGAGCCTGAGAAAGTGATCTACAAGATCAATCTTCACACAAATATATCTTAGACGGATAGTGCTGTTTGTGTGTGTGTGTGTGTGTGTGTGTGTGTGTGTGTGTGTGTGTGTGTGTGTGTGTGTGTGTGTGTGTGTGTGTGTGTGTGTGTGTGTGTGTGTGTTGATTCGGTGCTGACCCTGGTGATGAAACGAGATCGAGAGATCAACTGAGCCTGGCCATTTATTCCGTATGTTGGCATATGTTGCAGTCTATCCGTATATGTATTTGTTTATAGGCCTGCAAATAAAAAAAAAGTTATTTGATGCGATTATTCCACCTTTTGTAGTCGGAAAAAAAGAACAAATTCTTCTTGACTTTTCGTGACAGCATGCTCCTGACTGAGCCACACAGAGGGCTCTATGCTACCGGGATGCTCCATGCTTGAAGACAGTGTTTTTTTATTTATTTATTACTTCAACACAACCTGCTACAAGAGAAACAAAAATGAGACTATATATGTGAGATCTCTTTCTATACTGACTGCTCGTTAAGAGAAGGAGGCCCTCCTTTGAGACTCTGGTGGTGGGTGGGTGTGCATGATGAGAAAGGGATTGGTCTATGGTGAGCCAGCCTGCACCTTTAGGTGATGCAATTTGTTTAACCTCTGCAGAGCTTTGAATACGGTCAAATACTCGTCTGGAAGCTTCTGGACAGCCATTGCCACAATCTTTCCCTCCACTTAACCTTTTAAGCCCCAAGTAGAGGCCTTAGTGAGGTCTGTTCAAGTAGTCGTATGATCCCCAAATGAGTTCTAATACTTATGTTAATTAATATTGATTTTTTTTTCAGATATTTTTTGGGGGGAATTTCCAAAAATGAAACTTTTAGACCATATTTTGATCATAACTATAAACATCTAGCATGATCTGAGCATAATTTGATCAAGATTCCCCAAAAAGGCCTTCTTGAGCCGCCTCCGGGTTTTTCCAGATGCATGCTTTAAGGCCTAAACAACAACCTACACAGTTGTAAGACCCCTCTTTGTAAAAAAAACGACCTAAAGAATCAGAATCTGCAATAAAGAAAAATCACAATAAAACAAAGCCTTGGGGTGTTACAAAGGAGTTTCTGTCAAAAAACGGTGTTGTTCGGTTATTTTTTTTTTTAAAGTTATAACCTTTATGCATAAACATAGTCGGTTTGGTGCATGCTGGGTATCTAACTGTGCATACATTTCCGCTTAAGACGTGTGACGCGTTCTAAGAAACCTCCCTCGATCACGGAAGCCTGCGCAGTCGAAAATGTCGAAGGAGAGTAGGAGAAAAAAACAGTCCGGCCGCATTTGGATTTTTCAGGTACTAATATACTACACACATGGATATCCCATGCTTTATTGGACTCCTACAAGCTCGTAGAGTTACGAAGAGGTGTCTTTTATTGAAATCCAACTTTGTAAAGTGTACTTATTAATGATCTAGTGAAACATTACGGCTGCTGCCGGAAGTGACTAGGGGGTAACAGGGTTTATGTAATTACATAAACTTAACAGTAAGTTATTTTCTTTCTGAGCTGATATAACTCTTCCCACAAGGCTTTACTGTATTTCGGCAATTTAAATGAAGTTAATCAACATTATGGTTCCGGAGATCCGTTAGGTAACGTCACTTGACTTATTTGGCTCTTTTCTTGTCCGATAATGGGCGCCGCGGGGCTTGAGGCTAAAAAGAAAGTTTTGCTTGCCTCAACATAACTATACAAACCTGTCACATGTTGTAGAAGGAACACCTCTTAGGGCAATGTGAATGTCCCATCAGAATAAATGCAAAAGAGTTGGATATTATTATAATTTTTAAGAGACAGGTTTGAACACACACATTCATGAACACACACATTCATAAACACACACACTTGCTGTTTCTCACTGTGGTACTAGATGTGTGACAAGGACAGTGTGTGATAATCTTTTTGGTGGTGGGGGGTGGTATCTATAACAATTAGGGCATGCATGTGTCGGGGTGGGGGGGAGTGCTCCATATTGGACACATGTTCCTATCCAATATTCATGCGCTGGATTTGTCTCGTTAACTATTGAGCTGATCTGCATAAACATGTGAGTGTGTGCGTGTGTGTATATGTGTGTATGTGTGTGTGTGTGTGTTCCCATAGCACATACATCGCAGTCATCCTTGCTGAGGTGAAGCTATATGCAGAAGCCAGAAGTTATGGGGGAGTGGGCCGAGTGTGAGGAGCCAGTCATGTGCATGCAGCACACACACACACACACACACACACACACACACACACACACACACACAAACATGCGCACACACACATGCTGTGTATACACATACACACACCCACTTACAACAACACACACACACGCTGTAATGGAAGCTCCAGGCGCTGCAAATGACAACGTCAAGGGCGCCCAATTACCACGGCGACTGATCTGACTACCATTTTGCCTGCCTCTGTCAAATGTGTTCTGTCACACAGCTACCTCCCCCAACGTCAAACATACGCACACACGCACACGCACGCACACACACACACACACACACACACACACACACACACACACACACACACACACACCTACACACACACACACACACACATAGGTGCAAAACTCCCAGAAATGCAGTATGCATAATAAAAAAGACATGCAAAGATAGATCCTTATGCAGCAGATCTCTCCTTCTTTTTCTTTCTCCTGGCAGAAACAGACACACACACACACACACACACACACACACACACACACACACACACACACACACACACAGAGGAAACCCTTCTCCCTCTTTCCGCCCACCACGGCAGCCTTGGCATGCCGTAGAGAGAGGCAGGAGTCCACATTTAGAAAAACAGAAGGAGGCTGTTGCTCCGCTTGGATGGAGCGCTCACACCAACATTTAGCCCAAATCCCGTTCCTCGTCTCCTTTCCTCTTTCCCGTATCACGGTGCGCCGCTTCGGGGGGTTCTGTTGTCAACGGAGCTGAGCGGTGCTGCATTACACAGAAAGGCACCATTTTTTGGCCGGCAGCCCCCCGTCCTGATTAGATTGGTAATACATGATATCTTTGTTTTTCCAACATCTCCTCCGTCTTTGGCACTCAAATAAACCGCGCTGCGTCGCTTTGGCTTTGCCTTTCCCACTCGTCAGTAAAACCGTGTTGGCAGCTACACCGGAGTCTTTTTCCTTTGAGATCCCTTCTTGTTTACTGTTCAACCGTGGCATTTATGTTGACTTTTTATTCCAAACTAACCGCTGCTCCATCATTTCAATCATGTTATTTAACAATGCACAAGGCCGACCTGCTGCAAACGGCAAGTGGAAACAGCTCAGAGGAGAAGGACGCGTCTCTAGGTCGAGTACATAGGTGTTTCCTATAGAAAGTAGCATGGATTCAGTTTTTAAAATATTAATAGCTCTGCGAAAAAACGGTGCAGAAATAAGAATCCGCTGCTGTTAGATGCGCCAGACTCTGTAGTTTCCGCCCCTCTCTTCTGTGTGTTCCTACGTGACTCTCACAGGAGCTGACATCCGGTGGAGTCTGTGTCGAGCTCCGCTTTTCACCGTGATTTGTCAATTCAGGTGTTCGTGTGAAACTATCCAATGAACACACAGGAAATCCCTAAGGACCTACCCACCCACCTACGCTGCAAAAATACACTTGTTTTCACTTAGATAGACAGCACACTACCCACCTGAAACCCAGTGTTTTCTTGCAGTATATTGGAGAACTATACTTCCACAGAGAGATGGCACCTCAGCTCCGATCAGCTGTTCAGTTTTACTCCGCGCTATGCGACACACGACCATGCGCTGGTAAAGAGTACATAGTACATACCTACATACAGAGTACATATGTTCTTGTTCTGAAAACTGTTTCTTGAAAAAACAAAACTGAAACTGAAACATGCACATTGTGTAAACATTGTGGATAGTTTGTTTTTCATAGTACATATTTTGACCCAAATATATAGTAAATATTTTGTTTGAAAACAAAAACTGTTGTAATTTGAATTTTATTAATTGCACACACCCAATGAAGCTTGGTCTGTAGTATGAAGTCATTCCTCAGTCTCATTTGATCTCAGTCCCTCTCTCATTTTGATGAAAGAAGTGAGAGATAGCACTTCTACTCAAAAAACGAAAATACAAAATTGGGTATTAGACAGCGGCGGCCGTACAATAGAGGGCCATAAAGCCCCACCTTGAGCCACAAAAAAAAAAGAATATTATAATAATAAATCATACAAATTGTCAATATTTGTGTTTTTTGAAATATGGAATATACCCATTAATATTTGTAAAATAGGATATACGCACTAAATATATGTTTTTCCTGCACGTCCTCCCCACCTGTCTGACGAGAACGTGCACCTCTGGGCCAAATCGTCTTGGCCCAAGAGAGGCTTGTCTAAGAAGCAGTTTAGACAACTACTGATTAAAGATATCAATGAGTGACATACAATCTATCCAATCAGCGCCCTAAAATAGATTCAGCTTGGAGCCAAAATGATTTGACCCAAACGTGCGCGTCCTCCTCTCTCGTTCTCCTCTCTCGTCTCGTCTCTCATTCTTGTCTTGCGTTCTTGTCTCTCGTGTGTTTTAAGATGAGATGCTTTTATTTTGAAGGCGGCTCGCGTAGTTAAAAAGGAAGTTTCATTGTATGTCAAAAACCTACAGAAAATACGATCAATTTTGTATACAAATTAGAAACAGTAACGGTATTAGCACTCCCCCGAAGAGGCACAAGGTTTGTTAAAGTTGTAATAAATATTTATGTTTTAAGGAAATTAGCGTAAATGTTGGCTCTGCCTCTGTGTGTGTGTGCTATTAATGCAAACAAGGAGTAAGCTAACATAATTATTGTTTTTGTGCCTTTGTACACAGCTCTTACGTTGGTTTTGAGAATTTATCAATACATTTGAAATATAATATACTGAATTGTATTCATAAGATGTCCTTATTTTTTCAAAGTGTTGGAATGAATGTTAAATATTTGACTGCAAAGTAGTAATGCGTGTTTAATACCTTTTTGCATTGAATCATACTGGGATGTTTGCTGAAATTGCTTAAATTGATTAGATGGCCCTACCAAAAAAATAATCCATCAGCCACAACTGGTATTATACATTTATTTACATGTATCTACCATTGTATTCATATATTCCACTGCTTTTGTGAACCTAAGACCTTTTGTAACAATGACAATGGTGCCTCATTATACAGAGAGCTGAGATTGTTCTGCAATTGTTGATGTAACACATGGGTATATATCTTATGCCAGTGCCTTTAACCTTTCAGGGTCTTAGGCCTTTTTCTCGATTTTACACAATTTCTTAAATTCACCTTTTAAAGGCACTTGCATATTTGATTTAAACTCATGTGTTACATCAAAAATGGCAGAACAATCTCATCTCTCTATATAATGAGGCACAATTGTCCTAAGGCACAAGTAGGAACACTTAGAGGAGAGGGGCGGAAACTACAGAGTCTGGCAGATCTAG